>NW_026732214.1:15000-164741 GCF_028476545.2 Physella acuta | reverse complement strand
GTAGGCAAAACTTGTTAAAAGCGCCCCCACCCCGCAATTTTTTTTCGTGCCCCCGGGGACAAACTTTCGATTTGCACCCCTCCCCCCTCAAACTTTCAATTTGTTTTTCCAACCCATTTTGGCGCCCCCTACGGCCAGCGCCCTAGGCGACCGCCTAGTTCGCCTTATAGGTAGCGCCGGCCCTGGGGGTGACACCATTAGTTGCCGCACCAGGTGACACCCGACCTAGCGACGCCACTGTACGAAGCAAAAAACAATAAGAAAAGAAAGCAGGCTAAACTCGGAGTCAACGGACCATATAGCACACTACAGGTAAACACGTATTGCTTTACGGATGACACAGGAAATCACCCCCAGTATTACAATCAAGAATAAAGAGGAAAACAAAGAGAGAAAATAACAATCATACACAAAAGAAAATATCGATTACCAATTAAAAGTAAACGTTTCTTGGCAGGTGCTAATTAATATAACATTAAAATTCTATTTTACGCTTGAGTTCAAATGTTCTTGTTTAAAACAAACAATATCCCTTATGTTTTTATTTTCCGATATACAGCTTAAATTTGGCCACTAGATTTCCAAACTGACTACTCTGTTTGAATTCTTAGAATAGGAAATTCCCGCTGCTATATTTGTCTCCATTTGCGTTAAACTAAACTGTTCTGAAAGAAAATTGAAAGTTGTTTGGGATCTAGTAAATGTTAAGGTTGCACGAAAAGTACAAAATACATGAAAAGTGAAAGGTGCTCAAAAAATGAAAGTGTTATTATAATATATATACCAAATTTGTTTAAACTACAGCCTACATGTACTTTGCCTATATTGCTATAGATACGCTTATATATGCCTATATATATATATATATATATATATATATATATATATATATATATATATATATATATATATATATATATATATATATATATATATACCCATGACAAAAGATTTTAAACAAAATATCACAAGGACAAGATATATCACATAAAATATCTTTGGCCTCGTCCCTAAGTGACGTCACACTTATAGGAGGAAAGGGGGGGGGGGGGGGAGTGGTTAGGTTTAGAGGAGGAAGGTGATTCATTTAGTGTGAAGTCATACTTTTGTATTTAAAAACGTAATGTTAAAAACATAATGTTAGAAACTCAATTTTCGTTATTCCGCGTTTTAGTTTTACTAAACTGTTTTTGTTAATTTGCAATAGAAATTGATTGATAAGCTCTATGTAGACAAAAGTAAGTCAATATTTTAGACAGAAATCGATGTTTAAAAATAATTCAATTGTAATTTCGAGGGGGATGGGGTTAAGCTTAGATGTGACGTCATTTTAGGGGGGGGGGGGTCTGGGTTTTTGTGACGATGGGGAGGAGGGGTAAAAATCGTCCGAAAAGCGTGACGTAATTTTTGGATGACCCCTAAAACATCCCACGGCGAAACATCCAGAGTTTATTTGAGGCATCCCCCCCCCCCTCCACGGAGAACGTCTACCGCCGCCCACCCCTCCCCTCCAAATTTTATATAATTTACATAAAATTGTATGTTTCGTCTCTCCGGAAGATTTAGTCCCCCACCCCCACCCCCTCCAAACTTAATATAATCTACATAAAAATAATTGTTCGTCTCCCCGGAAAATTTAGCCCCCCCCCCCCCCCCCCCCCCCCCCCCCCCCCCCCATCCCCCGGAGGAAAAAGTCTGGAAGAAACGCTGGAAACATCTCAGACAAAACATCTCACCTGGAATACCTATAATATCAATGAAGATTTCAGTCGACTGAACTTTTTTTTAATTAATTGCCTGACGCGGTATGCTGACTTTTATCATTATTAGCCAATTAGTATTTTTATACGTATGAACTTGGTTTCTAGAACCGAGTTATTGAAATGTAACAATGCCGGCACTGCATTTTCAACGAGTTTTATACTGGGGACAACAATATAAGTAGCCTCCTGTATGGTTGGGTTATTGTGTGGAGGACAGTACGATGCATTGTTGTTTTAATAGGCAGCTTTTTTTTTTTTTATAACAGGCCTGTATTTTCTTGAAATGTTTAAATTTTATTCATATTGAATTTTACTTGTCGATTAAGCTTTTAATAAAGGGAAGTAACCAACAGAAATACGGAGTACGTTAATTACCGTAAATACACTCTAAGCACCGGTAGTAGTGTTCAGTTATTGCACTACTGATTACTGCATTAGTGCAAAAGTGTGTTCTCATATATTCAGAACCGACAGAGGTGTAGCGAGGGGGGGGGCGGGGGTGCGGACCGCACAGGGTGACACCATATAAGGGGGTGACACCAAAGCAAAAATTAGCAAAATATATAGAGAAAAACTTAAGGGGGGGGTGCAAATCGAAAGTTTGAGGGGGGGGTGCAAATCGAAATCTTGGGGGGGGGGGGGGGGTGACATTTGAAAGTTCGTCCCCGGGAAGGGTCGCTACGCCTCTGGGGGGGGGGGGGGGTGACACCATTAAGTGCCGCACCGGGTGACAACCGACCTCACTACGCCACTGAGAACCGACCAGAGTTTCTTTCCCCCTCCCCCCGAAATTTTATATAATTTATATAGAAAATATATACATTTAACAGTGTCCGCCCCCCCCCCGAAGAAAGTCTACCGCCCCCCCCCCCCCCGAAAATTTCAAGTGCCCCCCCCCCCCCCCCCCCCCCGGAGAAAAAAGTCTGGAAGAAACACTGGAACCGACACCCTCACCCCACCCCACAATCGCCTCACAAGCATGGTGACATAAGTACAAACATCCCCCCTCCCCTCTTAGGTGTGTGACGTTATAAGTGGACAACCCCAATAATAAAATAAAATAATTATTACTTAGTACCTTATTGGTAAGCGAGCTATAAAGTAAACAAGAACTATACAGATCATTAACTTTAAGACTTAGGGGTCATACATTAATGACGTCTCGCTTTTTTGATGAGCCGGTGTGGCGTCATTAATGGACGACCCCTTACTAAAGTTATTATTATTATACACCCTGTGCAAAACAGATAATGCTTTCAACACACACACACAATTAGTGTTTAATACTTTTGCGGCAGAGTTTCTCTCAGGCACATCTTCTTGGGTGGGTGGGTGGGGAAGGTGACATGTCTTCCGAAGCATGTCCACCACCTCCACCCCCGAAAGAATTAGAAAAAAAAATGCAATTAATAATGATATAAAAATATTTAATTCAACTAGTATTCGCTCCTCGTAAAATTTAACCCCCCTTCCCCCTCACCCCAAAGAAAGTTTTGTTAGTGGACGTCCACATTGGAAGGGGGAGTGGTTGAAAATCGACGCGTGTGGACGGGAGAGGAGGTCTAACATTTTTTTTTAATGTGGATGTCATACACGAATGACCCGTAAATCAAAGTGCATGGATTTCAATAATTTTATTTTTAATTCCGCTAGTAAGCTATGATAATATTGAATTAGGCCTCGGCTAGATCTATGATTTTATGTTTTTTACACTACTGCGCATGCGCTGAATGTAAACTCGGAAATAGATTGTGTAGTCAGCGATCTCATCGCTTCCGACTTTGAGTTAAGTCCTCCCCTCACAAATTATCGATATAACGGATTACAGCACTAATTTTACTTGATTTAGAAATCCCAGAGCTACCATGGCTCGAGAATATGATCATTTATTTAAACTCTTAATTATAGGTGATAGTGGTAAGTATATTTCTCGTATAGACCTAGATCTAGATTAGTTCTACTAAATCTTGTCTGTGTGTAGATCTAGTTAAGAAAAAAACAATGCAGATGCAGGCAATGAAAATCAGACACAACAAAACAGAAAAACTATAACAGTCACTCAGTTATAAATGACAGGTAGCATGTTTGTTGTTAATCTTGCTTAAGTTACATTCATAATGGATCTGTACATTATTAGGGGTGTGTAGGCCTACTATCATGTTTTAAATCACCAGTCTTTCTTTAGGACTTTTATTTTATTTAGTATTTAGGATCTAGATCTAGAACAATTTTGGAATCTCATTTTTTTAAAGGGGGGGGGGGGGGGGGGAAAGAGGGAATTGTCAAAGTAAATTAAAATCATCAAAGTTTGTGATGTGGTACTGGTAATAATCAAGAATCTAGTACTAGATCTAGTAGATATCTAAATACAATAGTACTTTAAATGTTACTTAGTTACATGCTGATAATCAACTCAAACCAAAGCCCGAACCCTGATTTCTGACTCTACGGACTACGCCATGGGTTCCCAATGTCTGTTCCTGTCATAGTGACTAACAGTTTACTCATTACTCTAATTTAACTCTACACAGATTGAACAAAACCTGAGATTACAAATAGTACTGAATAGAAATACTACTACTACTTCTTACAATTTAGCACACTTATTTTTGGAAGAGTCCATTTTACCAATACTCTAATTACTAGGCTAAATACTTCAATTTCCCAGTTTCTAGCATTCACCATTCTTTATACTACTTTATCATAATTTCCAACAATACTAAAGGCTTTTCAACCAGCAACTTATTATTTTTAATTTGAAGTGTCTAGGCCTACTGGGAATAATCCATAAGATATACCTACTTCCACTTCCAGTGTTAATACTAAAAATAAGGAAGAAATTGCCATGCAATTATTGATACAGCTTTATTTGATGGAATAGTTCATGACAGCCAATCCTGTTCCACAGGATAATCTCCTCTTTTAAAGAAACTGCTTTAATTAGGAAAATCATTTTCATTGTTTGCTGTTGTGTACTAAAGACTGACTTAATATTTAAATTTAAAAAAAAAACCCAATGAAACCAGGTGGATAATAATGGTATTTTACTTCTTCTCATTTGTGCGTTATGGCAATATATTTTTTAAAAAGACAAAAAAAGTGAAGTCATGTGCCACAATACGTTTAGGGAAATGCTTAGAAAATAAATGATGATGGAAACATGAATATTGAATGAACAATAACTGATGATCAGATTTTAACTAGGCCTATCCAAGCTATTTTCTAAATTTAAATTAACTTGTTAACTTAACATTAACTTGTTCTACAATGGTGGCCTAAGTTGAATATGTATTTGTTAATCAGTTTCGTCCACTCTACACTAAGCATACTTAGGCCTATACATAATATATAAAATTACTGTGTGAATATTTATACAGAAATAAGCCTATCAAATCACCTTTTAAACTTTAAATAATCAAGATCTACTGTCTGCTTCTAATAAATATATTTAGTAGATGCTAGATAGTGATGAAAACACACTGAGATGTCTTTTCTAAGACTCTTTAAGGTTTGGGTTTTAGTTTTAGCTACAACTGAGGCAGCTTACATGTATTATATTTATACAGGCTAATATGAATGGTGTGGAGGGGGATTACAAATTTTTATTTTGTTATATTGTTTGGGGTGGTCGCCAGGTGGCCAAGAGCTGTGCTACATAAACAGTAGCCTATCAGCTGGTCACAGGAGTATGACCTCTGACTCCTATGACTATGGGATAGGGTTGTTGTGTGGTTTTGGTTTCATATGTGAAAGAGGGTGTTGGTCACTGAATAAATGAAAACATTGCTGGTATTTCTAAATCTCATTGTTTTATTGTAAATCTATAAAAATGGATTCTGGTCCATCCTATACTCAATCTTTTGTTTCAGTTAGGTTTAGGTCTATGTGAGTTGGAATGGTTTGGGTAGGAGATGTTGCAGAATTGTTCTAAATAAAAGTTGGTTGGGTGACCTCTTTAGAGAGAAAACTGATATTGTAAGGATGTTAAAAAAAAACAACAACCTTGGTTGAAATTTACACGTCACTTTTCATTTTCAGGTGTTGGAAAAAGCAGTTTACTGTTACGATTTGCTGATAATGTATTCTCAGGTGAGTGTTCTCCCTTGAACAAAGTATCATTCACTTCTTGCCTGAACTTAAAACTGTTGTTGTTTCAGTGTGTGTCTTGTGTTTATTTACCTTTGGGTTTCTACTTGCAGGAACTTACATCACAACAATAGGAGTAGATTTTAAAATCCGAACCATTGAGGTCAATGGAGAACGGGTCAAGCTACAAATATGGGATACTGCTGGTCAGGAGCGGTTTAGAACAATTACATCCACGTAGGTTTTTAAAATTCTTAGACATATCAACCTTCTAATTTTAATCAAGTCATCTATAAAATGACAGATTCTAAACTGCTTACTCTTTTAGTCATATATCTAGGTCACAATATCGTTAGAGCTGCTATTTTAACTGTGTTTAATTTTGCAGTTTTCCTGTCTATTTGATTTCGTAGTTTTAGGAAATTTGATTGTGAAACAACAATTAAAGCAGTGTTCTTTTAACACTGCTGGACCCCATTGGTTGTCAGCGTCTAGACAGTTAATGCTAGTATGTAAAAGTATTTTATATATGCTAGTATGTAAAAGTATTTTATATTTAAAGTTACCACATGCCACTTCAGTTGTCTCAGTCTTAATTTAATATCAGATTGGAACTATTTGTGCTTGTCTGATTGGTTCTCATTTATAGGAAGGTCCACTGGTCTTTGCCATTATTGTGAGAAAACAGTTTGTAGGAACTGGAAAAAACATTTTGTCTTGTTATACAGTATTTACTTTTGCTTCATGTGTATACTTAACATGTCTAGAAGAAAAAGTTGCATCAACTAAGTAGGCCTATACATGTTCCATGGGAAAAATGTTTTTATATAACATTAGCTATTCACAGACATGTGGTGTATATGGTGCTACTGGTGTAAACACTGTGTTAGTGTGTATTGCTAGGTTAGTATATACACACCTCCTTCATATATACATTAGCTATTCTCAAGTTTTATACAGACATGTGGTATATATGGTGCTACTAGTGTAAACACTGTGTTAGTGTGTATTGCTAGGTTACAATGTACACACCTCCTTCATTCATCAGCTACTGTTTTTTAAACAGTAAAGTTAAACAAGGATGTAAAGGCAAATATGCCATTACTGGTAGCTTTAAAATTTTTCTTGCCTGGCTGGTTTTCAGTTTAAATATTCAGTTTCAAATATGTTTGTAGAACAAATTACCCAACAGTTGTTTTTTTTAACATTTTTATGAAGTCTGTTTAAAATGTAGATTAGCATATGTGTACAAACAAGATTATTGCTAGACATCAGCTAGCAACAAATGTTGTTCTGATCTTATATTGGTCACCTGATAATAAAAATAGTGTACACGATGTAGATCCTATAGTGCCCCCCTCCCTCCCTTATTGTCCTGTATGTTGCACCAGGAAGTAAGATGTGGAAGTAAGTGTCTAAGCTATGATACATGGGTAAGTAGATTATCATGAGTTCATGCATGGTTTATGGTCTATTCAATGCCAGGTTGGCAAACATTAAACCAGGTCCTGCTTTAGGACTTTGGGTCTATTGGCAAACATTAAATAAGGTCCTGCTTTAGGACTTTGGCTCATTACAATTTCTTTCTAAAATTACAAATGTAGTAATGCTTTGCTTTTAATTTTTAAAAAGGCTAGTAAATAGAATTGCAATCTTTTTAAAAAAATAATTGCATTAAAAAATTATTTACTATCAAGAAATCTTTTTGAGAAGTATATGTTTATTTTTTAGGTTAAAGTTGTGAAATATTTATTGGATTCTTTTCTTAGACTGAGTTGATAATTATAATGCTCATCCTTAAAATAATATGTGAGTATGAGGCAGGTATAAAATATCAATAGCTGAAACACTGGGTTAGGCTGCACTGTTCCAGGGGTATGGATTAGTGACTTGAGTTACCCACATGCTGATCCAGGGGTATAGATTAGTGACTTGAGTTACCCACATGCTGATCCAGGGGTATGGATTAGTGACTTGAGTTACCCACATGCTGATCCAGGGGTATGGATTAGTGACTTGAGTTACCCACATGCTGATCCAGGGGTATGGATTAGTGACGAGTTACCCACATGCTGATCCAGGGGTATGGATTAGTGACTTGAGTTACCCACATGCTCTGCTGATCAGAAGTCTACATAGCACAATGATGGAACAAGGAAGTGGTACACTTGGCTGCTTATCTTTGCTGTGTATCAGTTTGTATTGCCCGGGAACAAGAAGCTAAAGATGAAATTTGTTTTATGTTGGGATAGAAGTAGAATGTCTATCTGCGAGATGAGGGGGGGGGGGGGGGGCTTGAGCTGGTTTTTTGGTAATGTCAAATCACATGCAGACCATAACACTGTCTTTCAGCTGTGAAGTAGAGTGGTCACCCTTAGGAACAAAGATGTTTTTTCCTCCATTTGACAGCTTTAAGATGATGTAAATATAAGAAGAAAATAAAAGTTCTGTTATTCCCCTGCTTAAATTAGACAAAATATAGTCAGCTTACCACCTACTAACTTCACTTGGGGAAAAGTGCCTCAGTTTGACTTCAAGCCATAGCATAACCCAGTGTATTCATTTCCTTACAATACATAAAAATTAGAATTTCATAAAAATCCTCTTTAAAAATCTCAATAAACTGTAATCCCATAGAATCTACTCAAAATGTGAATCTAGTGTCAATAAGTAAGCATGAGTGTACCAGAATTTTTTTCTTGATAACAAAGGCATGTTGCGACACTGGAAGCTTGTGCTTGGAGGTTATTTATAAAACTATGATATGGACTGCTCTTTATCTCTCTCTCATAGCGATTGTTGTATTCATAATGGGTACAGGTTCCTATTGTCTCATATAAACTTCATGTTTCTTCCTTAACATACAAGGATAGTTTGTACATTTCATAAACACTGTGTCAGACTTTGAAACAACGCATTAATGTCCATAAAAGACAGTTTGGTTGCTCATAAGGTGTTGATTATAGCATTAGTTTAAAACTTTGTGATTAAAATAGTGCCTGAAATAAGTGGCTATTGACATTACAAGTAGGCTTGACACCACTCACTGTCATGTCCTGTTTAATCCAGTCACATGTCATTATGTCTGAGGTTCTCATACTGTTGTGTCTGACACATTTGAACATAGATAATACATTTATTATTAGCTCACTTTAAACATACAGGTGATACCTTCCTATGTTAAGTTTTGGGAAATCCTAATGTTAACTGGAGGTAATCTTTTACAACTACTATCACTCCTTGCATAATCTTCCCTTGGTCAGGTATTAATAAGTTGTCTTTCCTTCCCCAGGTATTACAGAGGTACACATGGTGTGCTAGTTGTGTATGATGTAACCAGCGGAGAGTCATTTGCTAATGTCCAGAGGTGGCTGCATGAGATAGACCAGAACTGTGATGTGGTCAATAGAGTTTTAGGTGGGTATGCCTTTATTAGAGGGAGATTACTTCTGTGTATAGTAGGTGGGTGCGCATTTATTAGACGGAGATTACTTTTGTGTATTGTAGGTGGGTACCCATTTATTAGAGGGAAATATCTATTGTTGTATTGTAGCCACATTATTAGTGCTGTATGTATTTAAGTGAAGTGACAGGAGTAATTTTGCAGATACTAGTGACAGAAGTTTTATATATATATATATATATTTTTTTGTTGCTGTTTTATCACTAGTGGTTAATGGTTAATTTTCTAAGATTTTTATTGTAAAGTTCATTAAAATAAATTCTGAATTACAGGCAGTATAATTAATGAAATCAAAATGCTTCTGCTGTTGAGTTGGGCTTTGGTTATAATGTAACCGAGATAGTGATTTTAAAAAAGAAAGTAGTTAGTTATTATGTTGAATTATTATTTTAGCTTTTCTTAATAATTTTTTAAAATAAAAATTAATAGTAAAAAGTATGTTGTTTTTATTTTATGTTCGGAGATTGATATTATTTTGTTCATTAGTTGTAAATTATTTAGCTTTTTATTATTAAACTTATACTTTATAAACTTAGTCTCTTTTTCCCTAGTGATGGTATTTGAAATTTTATTAACGTTAGCGGATATTTTCAAATGAATTTTTTTAAAAGTGTTTTAGTTAAAAGTCTTTTTACCTGGACTGTAGAGGGTTAAAGCATCCTGTCTAACATTGAATGACCCTCTGTCTAACATTGAATGACCCATGTATTTTCTTGCAGTGGGCAACAAAGATGATGACCCAGACAGGAAGGTCGTGCTAACCCAAGATGCCCAGAGATTTGCCGAGCGCATGCAGATTCAGCTGTTTGAGACCAGCGCCAAAGACAACAAAAATGTAGAAGAGGTATCAACTCACGCACCCAATCAGTATTCTCTTTTGTTATGCATTCAACCTAACTTGCTGTGTAGATTTATTTTTTAAAAATATCCAATCAAGAAATTACTTTCTAATTTAAGTTTTTAAACTGAATTAATCTATATTATTTCCCATTAAATTATAAACACATTTTGATGTTTAAAAAATGACCACTTGTAATTTTAGCTTTAGCTATATTCCACAGTAGAATTTCATAAGCTACGCTAAAACAATCACCATTCTACATATGTATTATCCTTAAGTATTATAATTAATGTAATGTGATAAAAACTCTTAGGGATAGAACTGAAACAAATCTACACAGCTTAAATGTTGTATTTATGTTGTGGCTCTAATTATGTCTGGCTTGACCACCACCACCACCCAATACATTGAATGTTTACAGAGGTTCTTGGGAAACTTATTAAACGGGTCTTTATTTTGCTTGCCTATTTTAAAACAGGCAACACTTTTTCTAGTAATCAGAGGTAATTGGTGCCAAATTTTTTCAGTTTTACTTGTTAATGGTTAAAGTCTTGCATTAATTATCTGAACTTTATTAAAGCACCTTTGCACAATTATTTGTGCAGTTTGATTTACTTATTTACTTAACAGTGTGCCATTTTTTAATACATATTTATTGATATTAGTTTAGGAAGTTGTAAGACCATCAGATCCATCCACAGCTCTCCTATCTTATGAAGCTTTCTTATACTTGTTTTAGTTTTATTGTAGAATACACATTTAAAATTGTGTATACCAGGTCATCAATTTGACTTGTATGCTTCGACCTAAATTTTGATACTTTTTTGAGAAGGCCCAATTAGGTACAGTGAAAATAAAAATATTTTATAAAACACTATATCATAATAAGCTTTTAATTGCACTAAAAGTAAGAATATAAAATTTGCTTAATAAAAGTTTTGGTAGCCAAAATGTGTAGATTTTATGAGCGACTAATGCTTTTATTTAAAAAGCAAGTTTTATAAATAACGTTTATTTAGTATTTAATTTTTACCTGCACCAGTATACCTAACATATGGACAAATACACCACAAATGGCATATGCTTAACACTAAGCACATTTTGTTTTAATAAAATCAGTATTACTGCCGAGCTTGTGAAAGAAAAATATTTATTTAAGTGACCAACGTGTCAGTAAACAAAAATGAGGCTGTATTTACCATGTCAAGCAGGAAATAAAGTATGTCATGGCAATGGGTGAATGGTACATTCCTTACCTGACACCAATGTCAACCACTGTTGTTTTTGTTGTCATAGCAACTGGTCAATGGTACACTCCTTACCCTCACACCAATGTCAACCACTTGTTTTTTTGCATCATGTCTTTGTGTTTCCTCCCCACTGATGTTCATTGTTCCCACTGCTTGTTACATTTTCCCTATTTAATCCTTGACATTTTTTCCATATTTTTATTGTATGCAGATGTTTAGGGCTATAACAAAGCAGGTATTGGAAACTAAGAAAAAACAGGTACAGCGCGATCAGGCATCGGATAAAATTATTCCCAGTCTCCATGATGGCTCGAGGAAAAAGAAAAAGTGCTGCTAGCCCCAGGCTAGATGAGAGAATGTAAATCTTTGACTAACAGTTGAACTAACCACTAATCCTGCCATAGAGCATGCTATTCAGCCTTCAAATTCTCTTGCTTATTTTATGAAGAAAAAAGTTTTTACATTATAGCATTTAGTAATGTAAATGTTGAGCTATGCAAACTATTCACTTTTATTGGAAGTTTTTTAAAGTATGCCTGTACACACATATATATATATACCTGCATATGTTTTTATAATTTGAAATAGATATATGGTTACAATACTATTGTTAACAAAGTTTGAAGCAGTTTCCCCTTGACATTTCAGATGTTTATGGCAATTACTAAGTTAGTTCTGGAGTCGAAGCGCAAGATGCAGGAAGAAGCGAGGAAACCACCAGCCCAGACAATACGTGTGGGGCCTGGGGCTGCCAAGCAAGCTAAGAAAAAGTGCTGTTAACTTGTCTTTTACTGTTAGAAACATTTCATTGGAATGATTACCATTTTTGTGGGATGTGACAATGTTTTAATTCATTTAATAGGAAACCTTAAATAAATTGTATGCTACTTTACAATGGAAGTAGAAGTTGTAGGGATGATGAAGGTATTGTCAGAGGCTGGACACTTGGCAGCAGACATAGTCCAACTCTTTACACTGCTGGGGCCTCTCACACAGTAGACTTGTGCTGGCTAACCTAACCAGTTGTTTAACCAGTTAACCCTGGTCTCACACAGTAGACTAGTGCTGGCTTGTCTAACCAGTTAACCCTGGCCTCATGTTGGCACTCCTCGTGATTGATGGCCTAAAGTTTGAAGGGTGTCACCATCCCTCCCCTGGCCACCATTGCTGCTAATGTTTGGATTATAAAATATGTGTACGGCCAACATTGTGGGTTATAAATCTCCCCCCCACCCCCTGGTTAGCCTCCAGTCAAGTCTACTGTGTAACCCACTGTTTCCTCATCTTTAGAAGAAATGTATTTTCTTGAATGTGATACATGACTCCTGATGGAAAGTACATCTTTCTTGCCTTCAGATTGTCAGCAGTTAGCTAGTGATGTCGTGGTTTCTAGCCTTGATGTACATGCTGTGTATATGTCTTATTGAGAGGTTCATGTGTAGTCCAGTCAATACAATCTTGTAACTAACCATTTTACTCATCAAGTATTCATGGTTTTTAAACGCAATTTTTGCTTTTAACAAAGGACATTTCTTGAATGAGTCTGGTCAATTGTGGTATTTAATTTTAACCCTTTCTTGCCCATGTTTTTGTCATGCATCATATGCCATCCAAAATGTATCCTGTTTAAAAGCTTCCTGAGTTTTCTATCCTAGCGGAGTTGTCTTGACATATAGTCTAGCTGTTTGTACATGCAGCTTGTTAGTGCAGGTGTTGGCTGTCATTTGTTTCCTTGAACTGTCACCTATGTGGACAGTGTATTGACCAGCCCAGAGACTACCTGTTGTAGACTGTTAGGTACAGCCTTATGGTGTTGTTACAATCAATGGCTGGCATAAATGTTCATCTTCTCAATCTCTGATGTTTTTTTTTAAAGAAAGATGGCAACACATTTATAAATGTGCTGAAAGTAATATTTATTAATAATAATTTATTAATAAAAAATTAGTAAAATATTTGTTATGTACCCTTTGTTAGAATGACATCTTGGAAGTAATAATTGAGTGAATAGTTTTGGTGTGAGTATACTAAAGACACATAAATAACTAGTCTTGTTGTCTTGAGCAAGTTGTGTGGTTTTTAATTGTTAAAAGTTAGTGTAGAACCATTGTTGTACATTCTGGTTGCTAGTGAGTGTAGATAGCTCCTGTACATAGTCTTGTTAATGGCTGGCCCCATGTCTAGAGAAGCAATAAATCTCTTGTTCATTTTGCTCACTGTTGTGGCTTTGAGTCAGCTAGAAAGTTTTTATTTTATGTTATGGATGCTCACAAACTTCTGTTTTCCTGGTAGAAATTTTAGGATGTTCCAGTGACAATGAATTTTTTTCTTGTTTGTGTATTGGATTTGTTAACTTTTAAATTGTACATGACTGTTTCTTTATGTTTGACATGTAAATCTGATTTAGATATTTATTCTATTGCTATATCTGGGAGCTGTGTACTTGAGGTATCATCATGGCTGAGTTATGAATGGCCATTGTGACTAGAATGTTGGAACAAATTATTGATAGAAATGTTTTTAACAGTCTTGTTGTATACACCAAAGTCCTCAATGTGTACCTTGGTGGCTTTTAAAAAAATGTAAATTTTTAAATAGCTTGCGCTATATTTCAGCTTGTGTACGATTGTTTGACAGTATACCTGTCATGTGTAGGGAACCTAGTCTTCCTGTGGGGTGGGCATCCTCAGCTTGCTAGATAGAACTTGTTGTCGCATTACTTTTGATTATAGCTGACATCATTCCAAAACACTTTCCATCAATCAACTTTTGACATAATGCGTAAGAATTAGTTGTTTTAGTGAAGGCTAGTTTGTTTTATTTGATGCCAACATTCCATCAAGTCTTACAGTCTGCACTGTTGGGTTAGACTGTCTTGGCATTAGGCTCATTGATAATTTAGTGTCAACGGTTTCTACACATTTCTAAATCTCTATCAAGTTTTTATTTGTTAAACTCATTTCTTTAAACTTTCATAACATTTGTATTAAGAAATGAATATGTTGACCAATTTTATTTATGCTGGCTGTTTGCCCAAAAAATGTATGGACGATACTATATTTCAGTCAGTTTTTGTGTCAAACTTTGAGTCTGACCTGTTTTTGCCCAACTGAACTAGATGTATCTGGAAACCAATGCCAGCTTTAGTTTGATCAACTGTTGTCCAGTGGCTGTCACCAAACTTTATTGTTGTGTGTACTAAAGCTAGATCTAGCGCTATACAAATCTGTTGTCTAGTAAAAAAAGAAATTTCTGTTGGCAGTGGTGCTCATGTGAACTGTGTAGCTTGTCGTACACACTTGTAGACCATCTCTGTGATTACAGTTATGCAGCCATTTTTTTTCTTCTTCTATTTATTTCATTCTCTTACAAAGCTTGTTACAAACTTTGGCACAATGTTGGTGCATAATATGCTTTTTAAAAAGATATTACAATTTTATTTTTCAAAGTCAGCATATTCTAGGAAGTATATTTGAACAATAACTTGAAAAATACTCTTTATTTTTACCTTGTTGAACCCATGCTAATTTGTTGAGGCAAATAAGAACGTGTAATTTGTAATGTGTTTTCTTCTCTTGTAGATCCACCTGTTGGAAAGTTAAAACACTGTACTCAGTGGGTAGGGTAGCACATGTTTCAACAACTATTTGTTTCTCAACAATTCCCTTTACCTAAGTTTTGTGATTTAAAAAAAATAAATTCCCCCTTGTTATATTTTTTTATCCCTTGTCAGTCATTTCATTTCTTCTTATAATAGCATTTAGACCAGTGGTTATATTTTCTTGAATTTCTTTTGCTTTAAGGTTGAAATAATTTTTACAAACTTGATTTATACATATTTTTTTTTACCTTGTAATATATAATGCTAATGACATGTACTGGTATAAATGTTAGTTACAAATATTTTTTTAATATAGGATTCTTACATAGAAAAAGGTGTACAAATTTATTACTGATGTTTAATTGTATGTACAACACCATGATCAATAAAAGAAAATAAGATGGTTTATTTTGTTCCTTGTCCAGTATTTCTTCCAGTCCTTCATGTCAGGATGGTTTCAACATCCACACTTTCCCACTACTCATGCCCTTATTTTCAATCTGACAAATTCTTGTCAATTGATACTCTGCCACTTGTTTCAGCAAAGTCTTCATTGGGTGTTGATCAAATGCTAAACGTCCAGGGTCCCCAATGAAGGCGGTGTATCCATAGTCAATAGAGCATAACCAGGCATCTATAGAGTGAGCAAAATCTGCGTCATAAAACATATCTCCCATGAGTAAAATGTCAAAATGTTGTTTGAGTGGAGAGTTGAGGAGGTTGGATGTGTCAATGCTGATTTGTGCTGAGTTCTCCTCCATGTTCATTTGAATTGCTACAGCTGCCACTGAAAGGTAAACAAACATGGTCTTAGCTGGCATAGTGCAGTGTTGTCAAATTGAGAGTCATCTCCCCTCAACGTTTAATAATGTGACAGTTACTACCAACAGTGCTCTGAGTTGAAAATGCCAAAAATTACTAAAAATATATAATAGCAAGCTTTCATTAATGCACTAGAAGGAAGAAACTATAATTATTTTCTTAAAATATAATAGCATTTATATAAAGAAAAGTATTTAACATTTGGTAATTTGTAGGTACTAATGCTTAAATTCATATAAAATGCACCAACTAAAATAGTATGCTCTTATAAAACTACAAACGATAAATTTCTTACAAATTTCTTAATATTTAGTCAATTTGTTACACTTCCTAAAATGTTATGAATGACCAGTTCTTTTCTTTATAGTTTTAGGAACAGTGGTGCATCGTTATATTTAAAGAAAATCATGTTTTGTTCTTGTTAGTAAAAATGCTTTTAATTAAGTTTTTACGTTTTTGCATCAAGAAAATCAAATTATGAGACTAAAACTACTATATCAATCTTAATTAATTTTATCTAGGTATATAAACATCTCATTCTATCATGATGTTGTATTATCATCATATCCTAACCTAGTTTTAGTAGAAGTGGATGAAATCATGTTCACACCCATGACAACAGGCAAGCATGCCAGAGGAATCAAGTTAAATAAAAGCTTGTAAAAATACAGTTGATAATCACTAAAAAATAGACTAAACATGTTCCTGTTACACTCAGTATACCTGGATCAATATCATTAGCCACAACTTGAGTTGCACCAACTAGTTTACATGCTAGGGCAGCAGACCCACACCCACTTCCAATATCCAGGATGGATTTCTTCCAAAACAAACTTGGATTGTCAAATATATATCTGGTAGAAAAACAAGAATATCAGGATGTGCAGATTCACGTTAATACTATCATAAAAGAAATAATAAAAATCTTGATGTTTTAAATCATTAAAATTAAAAGCATTATCATTTTATCAAATCAACAATGATACCCACCACAGTATAGTATAAAAGTGAACTGTCTAGTGACTATATTTGATAAAGTGAACTGTCTAGTGACTATATTTGAAAAAGTGAACTGTCTAGTGACTATATTTGAAAAAGTGAACTGTCTAGTGACTCTATTTGAAAAAGTGAACTGTCTAGTGACTATATTTGAAAAAGTGAACTGTCTCGTGACTATATTTTTAAAAGTGAACTTTCTAGTGACTATATTTGAAAAAGTGAACTGTCTAGTGACTACATTTGATAAACTAAGGGATTCAAGCAGGGCAGTTGTAGGGTTGAAACTTTCAATAAAATAATATTATCATTGGTCATAAAAATAACAAATAGCATATGGTAAATTGTGAACATTGAATGCTCTAGCTTAACATGGAAAAAACTAAGTTTTACAGCATTAATTTAATTTAAAATTGTACAACCACCTGGTTAATGCTTGTCCACCTGGCCAGTAGAAGGCCCAAAATGGATCTTGGAAGGGACATTCCTCAGGGTTTGCTGTCCACAAGGAGCACTCCGGTGTTATGAGATTTAGATTTATTTCTGGGGTTAAGTGTTGTCTAGAGAGCTTAGTGTGCTGTTTGATAAGACGTCTTAAAAAAGTTGTTTTCATTTCTCTTGTTCTCTACAACCTAATGCTTCTTTTGACTAAATCATTAGATGTAAAGATATAATACATGATTCAATATGATTAGGTTGAGAAGAGGAACATATCTGTATTTATCTCTATCTTTTTATCAAAAGAGCGCTCTGCAACAAGCCTAAAACACAGGCAGTTGTAGATACTGTTTAACATACACTCAATGGTTTCACCGAGTTTGTGTCAAGGGGATAGTGTGGACATTTTTTTTAAAATAATTTTTTTTTACCTTCCCAAACAAATGAATAGTCAAACCTCCTCCATAAATAATGTCCCACCTCAGCCTATCACCATCAATATAGCAACTTGTGTATTTTTTAAATTTTTAATAAAAATACCAACTGTGTTGGGACAAGATCGAGTAAAATAGGAAAAAAAACTTTTAAAAAAAAGTGAAATATTCATCATACTGGTTGTAATTCCGTCATTTCAACAATTGTCCTCACAAATTCAAATGCTGAACTGAAACTACACCCCTTGTCACAAAATGTTTTAATATTCATTTCTAGATCTATCCTAGAGTATCTTCCAGGCTCTGCTCCCCCCCCCCAAACGAGATGGAATTTATATAGTAAACATACACTTTTACTAGTGTCCGCCCCCCGAAAATATCAAGTGCCCCCTCCCCCCCCCCCACGGAGAAAAAAGTCTGGAAGAAACACTGGATCTACCCACCCCCAACTAATAATTCTACTAGGCTAGACTAGGCCAAGCTAGTGGCTTACTTCAGTAGTAAGTAGATCTAGATCTAGTAAGCTAGGACGGTCCGGACACGAGCTAACTAGCTCATTGTACAATTTGTAGTTTGTAGCATAGCTACTTTATCTAATCTAGATCTAGAATAGAGTTCTAGAGTCTAGACTGACGCTAACTCATCATAGGTTAACTAAAATTAGTAATGACTAATTACAACCTAGATTAAAAGATTTGATAATTTATTATTTATATTTTAATTATTTTTGGTAGCTGAGTCTGAGCCTACTCAGCACTGCCCAGTACTGGATCAAACTAGCCACAACTCCAAAATAAAATAAGTAGGCTAGGGGCCTAATAAAATGCGGCTTTCATTGAAAGCTAATTTGGCATGTCATATACACATTAAACAAGACCTGGATACAATGCATTATATCTCATATGACTAACTATGAGAGATCATTTCTTATTTTTGTAGTTCTGGGCTGAAGCTAGCCTAGCTAGATTCTACTAAATTCTAGATCTTTTCGATCAGCTGTGTTGCAATCAAGGGAAATAACTAAAGGTTATAGGCCACAGGAAGATAAAGTTAAAGAACTGCGAATCGCGCCAAAACCGGAAGAAACTGCCTTGTACTTTTTCTGTAACTGAAATATCCTCTCGTTAGGCCCAGAGTGAGTTATTTTACTAATCGCTTTCAATCCTTCTCATCTCTTACATTTAAGTTTTGTAAGTATGCAATTTACATTGACAAATACTCTACCCTGATGTAAAAAGGTTACAATGATAATATTTTCTCGTTCATTGTTTTCTTTGTTCAGTGAAAATTCGAGAATTGGATCCCTTTACAAATAAGCTAATCTAAAATTTGTACGACTTCAGTAAAATGTATGCAGATCTAAACTCTAGATCATTTTAGACTTTAAACATTTTAAAATAAAATTCATTTGATGAAAATGTAGGTCTAGTTACTAGATCTAGATATCTATTCTAGGATCTAGAAAATACGATCTCCCTACCGATTAAGACTTAAGATCGTCTAGCTAGCCTAGCCTAGAAACTAGAAATCTAGATTCTACATTTAAAGAGGCTAGAGTTGATCTAGGCTCTAGTTTTCCGTTTATTTAAATATCTAGACTAGAGTAAATAATATTTAGAAATCTAGACTAGGTAAACCTCCATTTTAGCGTATGTATTTTATTTCCCCGCTTCACGTTCACCTCCATTTAGCGTATTTTATTATAAACACAACCGTAACACACAAAAACTAGGCTTTTTGATGAGAATTACAGAATGATTTTTTTTATTAAAAATGTATCAATAATAGCTAGAACACTAGTAAACTAAGCTAATTTAGCATATTTTAACTTTCTGTGCAAAGTCATTATTACTGAAAAAAATTCCAAAGTCAGGTCAGCCTGTGGCACCCTCCACTGAACGTGACAGAAGGAAAAAAAAACTTCACCCGTGACCTTCATTAAAACAGAATTTGCTTTTTTATTTTTTTTATTTTTGGTAAACATGTGCTTAATCTTACCCAATAAGTGATAAAAATTTGAAAATTAATTTTAATTACAGTTGTAAAGTAAGATAAACAGCTTAATAAACACATGCTTTCTTGAGGGGGTGTGGCACATCGCAATTATAACTTTATATTTCTGTGTTTTATGACTATATTTGTTTACAATCAGCATGCTATGTTTTTAAAATTGATAAAGGGTAAGTATACCAAGTTACAAAATCTGCAATCTAACTAATAATTCATACTTTCAATTTAAAAAATAATAAAAACGATCATCAACGAAGAAAGCGTAAACATTCTATTTTTAGGTGTGACATAAAAAACAGTCATAAATCTAGCCAAATGATTGGATTCTTACGCGGCACACATTTTCCCGCGCCTCGTTTTCACCAAACAAGAATATAATAAAATGGCATTATTACTTACAGCATGAAAAGCATTGTTGTCAGCCTAATTATATTAAACAATTCTATTTTTATTTGATAGTAAAGATGTTATAAAAATTGGGTCTAATAAAAAAGTTATTGGATAACGCACCTGCTTTAGTTTATTCGACTTGAAACGCAAGCTAAGTAAGCGTGACTTTCTCTCGACGGCCTCGTTAAATACAAATAAAGAAATTAGGTCAAAAGTACATCTGGGAATTCTTAAATAACAGACTGAAATAGAAACGGATAGTTCCGATGTCTAAAATTAACGATGGCCTCGTTATTATTAGTTTTATCCCTCTACCGTTTAGTGAAAGCGAAACTGGTCGCCATTTTTGGTAAGCGCATGAGCCATGAGATGGCTTCAAAACAACAAACCCGGAAGCTGTGAATCGAACGGCCTACAAAAACGTTTGGAAAACACTAGATCTCTAGATCTAGACCTTTTTTTTAATGAATGTGATTTTTATTAGAAAAGGTAAAAAAACGAAGTGATTACTCTGAAGATTTTTCTCCCCAACGTCACCACTTAGTCGGTAAAAGATAGCTCTGCCCATGCGCAGTGACCTATGGCTAGGATTAGAGTTGGTGTTAGGGTTCTGCGGCTGTAAACACACACGCATGCACAGTACCATCGAAAACATTGCCGCGAAGGCAAGTCGTAGTTTCTGTCCATTGCGCATGCGTATCGCATCCCTGCTAGCATTGGCCAAAAAAGCATTAGAACTGTCCCAATTACATAGCGTGCGTGTGATCGTCAGCAGGAGAAAAATCCTTAAACGGTCAAGGGTTCACCGTGAGTTCACATTGACTTTAATTATCAGCATACGTCATAGCTCGGGCAATAGCTGTTTGAAATTGTTTTGGCCTCAGTTTTGGGGTCATTGTCAGTTCATAAATGTTTATTTATAGTATCATGCCTGGGAGATACTTGTAACAATACAAACTTAACCGCCTTGCAATTGTGAGTTACGTTTAGATCTACGTACTTCACCTATTGCCATGAAAATTCTGACACACAGCACATTCAATATTCTAAATTTGGATTTTTCTCAAGTTTTGACAAAAGTAAATTATCAAAATCTAAAACAAAGTCAGTCTCATTGTTTTTTATTTATTTTTATTCAATTGTTAAAACAAAGATACAATACAAATTAATAAGTTGTGTTTTCCTCATGTTTTGGTGTGTTTCGGTTATTATAATAACCTCAACTGTAGGTAAACAAGAAGCGGAGAATAAAATGTGCTAAAGTGGAGTTTTACCTAATATTTACTAAGACAACTACAAGACTCTTCCATAAAATAGGTGTGTTGGTTGTTAGTTGTAGATCTAGAGTAGATTTCCTTTGCGCGGTCAAGCCACGAAGTGATGGTCTGTTTATTGCTTCGTATAATATAATTGTTTGAATGTTTTATACGAAACTACCTGTATCTGCTGTACGCATGTCCATTCCTAAATATATCCAGGTCAAATTCTTTTGCTTTCTCCTTCTGAAAGACAGGTTTTTAAATTTTTAAGCTGAGGTATAACGTCAGCCAGCGATCCCAAATCCCCCGGATGAAAACACTAGGTCCGGGTGGAGACATAACAACAACCAATCAAAGGTGTTTATAATTAGGTAAACTATAAATAGCTTCTACATATGTGCGGGACACTGTATAAGCCTATACTATAGCTAAAGCTATTAAAGCAACCTGAGAGGTCAAATGGGGGTGGCCGCAGATTGGGGTGGTTTATCCTCGCAGCATAACCAATGACTTGAGCTAGACTAGCCTAGATCTAGATGCTCTATATTTCAAGCTACAGAATCTGTAGGCCTATAGATAGGGTTGTCGGCATCCGCCGAGTTCGCGGTAAAAACATGACCCGAAATCGCCCATTACTTTCTGATACCGGACCCACGAGATTTGGTTTTGCATACTAATAAGTTTTTAATTTATGGTAATTAATTAAGTTTAAAAGGTCATTTCCTAAGGTTAATTAAAAAGTAGAGTGGTTGTCCCTTAGTTTTAATGGCTTTTGCGACCTGATTGCATGCTGTCTCTGCTTTGGTCTTCCCTCTGTATCAAGGTTAGTTTCAAATACGTTGGAATCTCGATTTTTTAAAGGATTCCTCTAGATGAGAGTAGATTACTGATCAGACATATCTTAAGTAATTGGAAATGAAATTTGTTTTTGGATATTTTGACTCCGACATTAGTTATACCCCTCCGAACGTAGTCACTGTATGTAGGTCACGCTGCCACCATTGTTATATTTTTTCATCCCGATCTTCCTGCCTTTAAGTTTGATCAACTAATAACAGCATTCTTATGGCATGTGCAAACAAATCTAATTTTTTATTTCAAAATATATTTACATACCCATCTTTAATTTTTTCAGCTCTAGTTCTAGTTTTGCAGAATATGTTTTTCCTAAAAATCCAATTTTGTCAGACTAGACTCTAGACTGACCAGAGTCTGACCTAGATCTAGGTTACCTGTCTGTTGCTATACACTAGCATTGTGCTAACTGTAATTTTAAGTATTCAAGTTCTACTTACCCTTAGATATAGTTATATGCTGAAAATCAGAATCCATACACAATACACACATAAAAACATTGATCTGATAACTTCATTTCACTTATTACAAAATGGCTTTTATATGGACTCTACTTCACCTCCACAAAATAACAAGGCAGTTATAGACACATTACAGTGTTCAAGTCATTTACTTTAGATTTCTGACTATGGAGTTCTTTCATTCACTGTATTTATATAAAATATTGCTTTAGAAACATTTTCATATTTGCGCAGCAGTTTTATAACAAAATGGCTTAAAGATGGACTCTACTTCACCTGCCCAAAATAATGAGGCAATTATATGCACATAACAGTGTTCAAGTCATTTACTTTAGATTTCTAACTTTGTAGTTCTTTCATTTGCTGTATTTATATAAAATAGGGCTTTAGAAACATTTTCATATTTGCGCAGCACACAGTTTTTTGGGGTTATGGGAGGAAGCCAACACAAAAATATAAGTTCTGTATTATTTTTATTAATTTCAACAGCATTTACAAGTTCTATATATCATTCTAGTTAAACTCTGCAAATATGAACAAAATACAACTGCAAGTAAAATAACTATGCTCAATTTATTCAGGTATACCATGACTTGTCACAATTGGCCAATGCAAAAGCAAGGGGATTCTACCCCTCACAAAAAAATTCGCCAAAAAAAAACTATTTGAGCTAGACAGAAAATCTTTTTTGTTTTGTTTTCATTTTGTTGAGCTCTACAAGAATATGTAATTTTTATTTTTATATGATGATTAGTGTTTTTTTTACCTAAATCCCTACTATAGATAATAAATTTTTCTGTTTTAATTATTTTGATCATCTACTTCATGTCTTAGCAAATGTTAGGTTTTATCTTGTTAGTAATTGTTACGTCCCTTTGTTATGATTATTAAAGTTGCACCCCTTGAGTTATCACTGGGTCATCCGTGATGTGTAGTTAATAAATTTAAAGTGTTTTTTATTTGGTTTTGCAGTCTATTAATTAATAATACAATCAACAACACGTTTAAAGTTGTAGGCCTAAATTATTTATTTTAGCTAGGCCTATTGAAATTGGATTAAGACGTATAAAATACTATCGTTACGCGAGCAGGTGCAGGCGATCGTGTGATAGAAAGAGGGGGGGGGGAATGTTGCTAGTAGTGAAGCCACTAAAACATGAATATCTCAAATTCTATGCGTAGGAATACAAAATGACTTACACATATTATAGTAAAATGGCAGCAGAGTAATACAGTATTTTCGTTTTGTTTCTGTGTGAAACTGTTACAAAATAGCGCCAGATGAAAATTGGGAGTTCAGAATTTTTCGCTATGTGTGATCGCGTGTGGAAATCTACTTTAATCTTGACTAATTTTATGGTTAGAAATTAGGGTAAGGCATATGGTAGGACCAGGGTTGGGGTTAGGGACAGGGTTAGCATTGACATTAGCCAGCCATGTGTGTATTTAGTTAACTACCAGTAACCTAACACCCCTTTTTCAAACATTCCATTATTGGACAATGGTAAATTCTCCGGCTTTGGATCTACTATCTAAAATATAGATTCTAGCTTGCTTTTGATAACACAAGTGAAAAATTGATCTAGAATCTAGCTAGATCTAATCTAGATTCTAGTCTAGATCTAGGTTCTAAAATCTAGATAGATTTGACCATACAACCTTCATAATCGCCAGCTGTTACAAATAGTAAATCTGCGATTGATCGGTTTTGAAGGTTGAGTCTTGGCAGGAAAATATTTTAGTGAATTCAAATGGCATTTCACGGTCCGTGTTGAATTGAATTATAGTGCCTCACAAGTGCCTGCCTCTGGATTTTTTTCAAAAGCAGTTTTTTTTTTTTTTTTTTTTTTTGCACATTAGGTCTATTTAAACCCAGCCTAAATAAACCTATAGGCACATATAAATATGTTAAGGGGTGGAATGAACAGCATAGACACAAAATGTGATCTGATGGTCTTCAAATTTTAGAAAATCCAGGCATTTGGTTTTTTTTTTTTACAAGAGATGATCAGCGGGTTAAATATTAAAATTTAAGGTTAGTTTACATGGGTGGTAGGATGCTAATTTTTTCTCAAATTTAGATCTATATGCTTTGCAATGATTTAAACTTTTCACCAATTAGGCTTTAAAGAAGAAAATTTTGTAGCCTACAATTTAGTTTAAACAAATATCAAATATTTTTTTTACAGTACCAATGGCGCAGATGGACGATATACCCACTTTTAAGGTACTTTTTGCTTGTAGTTCATTGTAGCTAAGGTCTATTTAACTTGTTTCAAAATTATTTTAGTAATAACTGATATAAGCTTAAGGGAGTTTTCAAATTTTTCTTTAACAGTTGGTTCTTGTTGGAGACGGTGGTGTGGGTAAGACTACATTTGTCAAGCGTCACAAGACTGGAGAGTTTGAAAAGAAATATGTTGGTAAGTTTAAAATATTCAAATTGTACTGTGGAGCTCAGATTCTAAGTTCCCTGTTAACTCAAGTGTTCTTATTGGGTAATGTTATATAGTCAGCTTCAAGGGCTCTACATGATTCTGAGCGGTGGCTAGACCCCACAAAATGCTTGATGTCAGATGGGAGTACAATAATGAAGTTTTCCTTGGATGGCTGTTTTAGAAATTTAGGATAAACATGCTTTCACTACACTACTTTTTAACCATTCCATATGCTCTGTATTATTATTGCTATTTAAAGATCACCTGAAAGTCTTTATATATGCATTCTAATTTTTTTTTTTTTATTTTTTGAGAATTACTTTTGGTGTTAATTCAGTGCTTTAGGCCTATTTGCAAATATATTGTACACTGTTTTGTGTTTAACTTGAGGGCTTTTATTTTTAAATTTCAGCTACTTTGGGAGTTGAGGTCCACCCTTTAGTTTTTCACACAAGTAGAGGGCCCATAAAGTTCAATGTTTGGGACACTGCTGGTCAAGAAAAATTTGGAGGCCTTCGAGATGGTTATTACATTCAAGGTTTGTGGTTTCCTGACTGTTTTTATTTACACTATTAGGTCTTAACAGAAGGCCCTTTTGATGCCTGTGATGATCACATGTTTCTGAAATAGCCTGAAGCAATGCATGTCCCTCTAATCTGAGGCATAAAGCAGCCATTGTTGTATTTATGGTTTGAAGGAGCCAGTTATTGATGCCACCTCATTTTTCTTGTAGGTCAGTGTGCCATTATCATGTTTGATGTCACATCTCGCGTCACATACAAAAATGTTCCCAACTGGCACAGAGACTTGGTCAGAGTCTGTGAAAACATACCTATTGTGCTCTGTGGTAACAAAGTGGATATTAAAGACAGGAAAGTCAAAGCCAAAACAATCGTTTTCCATAGGAAGAAGAACTTGCAGGTATGTATCACAATTATTTGTGCTTTTAATGATGGAAGAACGTTGGGCATATAGAGAAAAATAATTGGTTTGTTTTCAACTTAATATTTTAGTGCTTATCCTACAAAAACTTGTACAAATAAGTTGTAAAGCGTCCTCAGGCCCATGTTTCCTTTTCAATGCTAATTTACCAAAAAGATATGCTAATTGAGGGGCTGCCCATAAATTCCCAGAACAGCAATTTTTGTTTTTCCGTTGATCGACAAGTTGTACTTATATCTAGATTTAGTGGTGAGAGTGTAAGCGATACATATATTTAAAAACACATTTTGTAGATCTAAATGGAAGTTTAAAATATAGTGTATAAAGAAATATTCAAATTCATAAAGTCTACAACGTGAATGTATGGCGTTCTTGTTTTAAAAAATCTTAATGTGTGGAGGGTTCATTTGGGTGTGTTCATATTATATATCAGCAGTCCTATAGCATGTGTCATAGCACATGCAATTGCTATTTGTGATTGGTGTTGTCCCTTTATTTTTTCCCTAACCCAGTAATTTCAATGTTTTGTTGCAAGTTTTACGATTTCTTAATTTAAGGTTAATGGATTTGTTTTTTCTTAAATGAATCTTTTTTAGATTAGTGTCTGTTATCTACATTCAGCTTTTGAAAGTTTACAATCTACTATGATTATCAAACCACCTAAATATCAGTATATCACCATGGGCTGGTACTGAAGTGGTATGGGTCCTTTACAGATGGCATGAATTAGTTTGGTTGACAAAACAGAGTAGCCTAGTGAGGTTGTCTCTAACACGCAACTTTCCTCCCTCTATTCTAGTACTATGACATCAGTGCAAAGAGTAATTACAACTTTGAGAAACCCTTCTTGTGGTTGGCAAGGAAATTGGTAGGAGACCCCAATCTGGAGTTTGTTGAAATGCCTGCTCTCATCCCACCAGAAGTCCAGATGGATGCTGCTCTTGCTCGTAAATATGAAGATGAATTGAGGGTGGCACAAGAAACAGCCCTGCCTGATGATGAAGAAGATCTTTAAACAAACTTGTTGCCTGTTTATACGGTTAGGATTGCCCACTGTTTTAAGTTGCAACTCTGTTGACTGGCCGATTTATTTCAGTTTATTCCTGGGAGATTTATAGTACTATTGCACTTGGAATGTTGTATAGAATTGACTGTTTTTAAGACTCAAGTAAATTAAACACAGGAATATTGATGTGCAGATTTTGTGTTAAATGATCTGTTCTGTCATTCTCCTTATTAATGTTGTACTCATTGCATTTTTTCATATCTCTCACTTTCTTTACACTTTAGTTAGGATAAATTAAATTTCTAGTGTCCCAGAGATGATAGGAGGGGGGGGGGTCTCTGAATAGTGAATAACATTTGACATGGATTGCTGGACAGTAGACAGTAACATTTCAGTCAACTTTTATGTGATGTTTGTGTAGACACATTAAGAGCAATCCAATGGTTTTTGTGTGCTACTGTATATTTAACACAAACATAAAATGACATTTGTGGACTAAGGTATTTTTTTCTGACTTGTGTCGAAGTGAAAATTGATGCTTTGAACAATAAAAAACCTTTTTCAAATATTAGTGTTGTTTGTATTTTATTTAACTCAGAAACAAATCAACATAAAGACCATGTGACAAACAAATGGTTTATTACCAAAATTCATAGACTGCTAGTTACAACTTACTATGGTTATTGAGGACAATTCTGGTTCTAGCATCATGTGATCTCTTGAAACAGCCCGTACCAAAAGTTAACCGGGACTGTCTAGAAATTTTGCTGATCAGTGACTAATGATATTTAACAAAACTAAAGTCTTGTGCATTATGTAAAGAAATTGCCATCTAATTCACAACAATTATGTACAAATTATGGTATATATATTGGTCAGTTAATATATTTTAACAATTATATGTAACAGTAAAAGATGAATTAAACAATACAAATAAATCTCACACAAGTACAGACAACAACATTGATGGTATTAAAAAAATTTCTGTACAGAGAGCTAAGCAATATTTCTAAAGAAATAATTAGCCCAAGAAATTACCTGGAGTTTAAATGATAAGTAGGAGTATATGTTTCCCAAATGGCACAAAAATAAATTGTATGTGATCGGGATAAAAGAACACACAGAAGGAATAGAGCTGCGACTTGGGTTGTTGTTGTGGTCCATTATAACACGTGCACAACCCAAATATATCCAGGCCAATTTTACTTCAATGTAAAGTTCTAATCAATGAAATATTTTACTCCTGTCATATTACTTTGTGAGAAACACCAATTACAGATATATAGTTACCAATAAAATACATTTTAAAACTAATTTGAATTTTTTTTGCCCTTTATAATAATAATCAATTAAAACACGCTTTTCCAAGCCATTTGTGAGATACAGATATTTACAAACTTTTAAGACATCAGTTTTAACACTTGGTAACCTTGAACTTGCACTCATGTTGGGTTAAGTATTATGCAGCGGGGCAGGGTCACTGCTCCATGTTGTAATTGAGTTTCAGTCACAACTTCGGCCACCGTCTTTTATTTTCATGTTTCTTAGAGGTAACCATTTTCATACAAATGTAGATTTGCATTCAATTTTTAAATACAAAAGTGCTACATGTTAATTAAAAAATTTGCTGCGCTATTTTTAATAAATTGCAAAGAAAACAATATGGATTCTGAATTATTTTAAATGTTCCATGTTTTTAAACTAAGTGGATAGTTAGAGCGCAGACAAATGATCTTTGAAAATAACAATCCGTGTATATGAATGATACAAGTACACCAATGACATTGCAATAGAAAACGTCCACTGAGTTAGGTTCCAGTGGCCACTGGACCCGAGGTGTTAAGTAACATGGCTGTGGCCTATCATAATTTACCTAGACCGTTGACGTGCTGCGCCTGGGGGGAACCTATCTTCAGCTGTTCCTGCATCTTGGCTAGCATCTGCTGCATTCTTTGAATCTGGGAAAGGGGAGGGAGGGGGTCAGACAAAGGTCAGCGGGATTTTTTAATCAAGTATTTTGATGAATGGACTTAAAAAAAAACAAATAAAAAACTTCACATTTGGATCAACATATATTGATTGCTAAATAATATTAATTTGTTAATTGGTCTTCACTGATATGTTTAAAAAATATAATAAACAGTAACTTCTTGGTTAAAAGCTTTGTGAATACAAGTTGTCTTTTAGAGTAAAATAAAGTATTAAAAAAAACATACTTCGGCATCTTTCTGTTCCAAAAGTTTTTCTGTGTCAGAAATGGATTCAAAGTTTGGAGCAGAGTCCCTCTTGAGCTTACTAAAAAATGTAAATTATTCTAGTCAGCACAACTCAGTTCTTAGCAATTTTGTTGGAATGTGAAGATAACACTAAAACATTGAGTAGCTACAAGGACAAGTACATTTTGCTGCGCAGTTGAAGAAAAAACATTGTTCTGACATGGCACCAATCTAATACATATTCTGACAATATAAAATTATAAAAAAAAAAGCTCTCAAAAACCATGGCAATAATTTGTTGTAAATTTTTTATAAAACTCAATTTTTTTTATGAAGGCAGATTCGATATTTATTTATTAGTTAAGAAAAGAAACTAACCAACCTTGATATTTCATGTTTTTAAAAGTACAATTAGACAAACTTGACTGAATAAAATTAGACAAACGACTACTAAAATGATTACCCTCTTTCCTTCTGTGCCACCCCCATCTGCGTCCGTATGTGCATGGCTCTGTAATTCTCATAGTGAACATCTGAGGTGACGTCTTTCAAATCCTGCATATGGGTGCTGGGTAGAACAGGCAGTTGTAAGCATACTCGTTAGTTTGTGGGCTTAATTAAACTATGGTCAGCTGTTAGCATACTCGTTAGTTTGTGGGCTTAATTAGCATACACATTAGTTTGTGGGCTTAATTAAACTATGGTCAGTTGTTAGCATACTCGTTAGTTTGTGGGCTTCATTAAACTATGGTCAGTTGTTAGCATACTCGTTAGTTTGTGGGCTTAATTAGCATACACATTAGTTTGTGGGCTTAATTAAACTATGGTCAGTTGTTAGCATACTCGTTAGTTTGTGGGCTTAATTAAACTATGGTCAGTTGTTAGAATACTCGTTAGTTTGTGGCCTTAATTAAACTATGGTCACATGTATTAACTCTCTGACCACATTTTGTAATGGTGTGTTTTGTCTATGGATTTATTACTAGATGGTATCACCACACTTCCCACGGGTCACATGACCTGGGTCACCCACATGGGTCTCATGACCTGGGTCACCCACATGGGTCACACTAACATGAACTTAAAAGCACTGGTTTAAAATTTATAGGTTTATTCCAACAGCAACCTGACATGCCATAGATCAATTAGGTCATTAGACAGATCAATTATGTCAATAGACAGATCAATTATGTCATTAGACAGATCAATTATGTCATTAGACAGATCAATTATGTCATTAGACAGATCAATTATGTCATTAGACAGATCAATTATGTCATTAGACAGATCAATTATGTCATTAGGCAGATCAATTATGTCATTAGGCAGATCAATTATGTCATTAGACAGATCAATTATGTCATTAGACAGATCAATTATGTCATTAGACAGATCAATTATGTCATTAGACAGATCAATTATGTCATTAGACAGATCAATTATGTCATTAGACAGATCAATTATGTCATTAGACAGATCAATTATGTCATTAGACAGATCAATTATGTCATTAGACAGATCAATTATGTCATTAGACAGATCAATTATGTCATTAGACTGATCAATTATGTCATTAGACAGATCAATTAAGTCATTAGACAGATCAATTAAGTCATTAGACAGATCAATTATGTCATTAGACAGATCAATTATGTCATTAGACAGATCAATTATGTCATTAGACAGATCAATTATGTCATTAGACAGATCAATTATGTCATTAGACAGATCAATTATGTCATTAGACAGATCAATTATGTCATTAGACAGATCAATTATGTCATTAGACAGATCAATTATGTCATTAGACAGATCAATTATGTCATTAGACAGATCAATTATGTCATTAGACAGATCAATTATGTCATTAGACAGATCAATTATGTCATTAGACAGATCAATTATGTCATTAGACTGATCAATTATGTCATTAGACAGATCAATTATGTCATTAGACAGATCAGTTATGTAATTATACGTATCAATCATTACCTGATTAACATCTGACGTAGACGAACAAAGTCACAATGGCTTGGATTGTCAACTAAAGAGGAAGATAAAAACATACTTTATGTGATGGTACTTTTTGCTCCTATAAAACATTCTTTATATCATGGTACTTTTTGCTCCTATAAAACATTCTTTATGTCATGGTACTTTTTGCTCCTATAAAACATTCGTTATGTCATGGTACTTTTAGCTCCTATAAAACATTCTTTATGTCATGGTACTTTTAGCTCCTATAAAACATTCTTTATATCATGGTACTTTTTGCTCCTGAGTCCTATAAAACATTCTTTATATCATGGTACTTTTAGCTCCTATAAAACATTCGTTATGTCATGGTACTTTTAAAAACATTCTTTATGTCATGGTACTTTTAGCTCCTATAAAACATTCTTTATATCATGGTACTTTTAGCTCCTATAAAAGATTCTTTATATCATGGTACTTTTTGCTCCTATAAAACATTCTTTATATCATGGTACTTTTTGCTCCTATAAAACATTCTTTATATCATGGTACTTTTTGCTCCTATAAAACATTCTATATATCATGGTACTTTTTGCTCCTATAAAACATTCTTTATATCATGGTACTTTTTGCTTCGATAAAACATTCTTTGTCAAGGTAATTTTTCAATTTTGCTGCTATAAAACATTCTTTATATCATGGTACTTTTTGCTCCTATAAAACATTCTTTATGTCATGGTACTTTTTTCTCCTATAAAACATTCTTTATATCATGGTACTTTTTGCTTCTATAAAACATTCTTTGTCATGGTGATTTTTCAATTTTGCTGCTATAAAACATTCTTTATATCATGGTACTTTTTGCTCCTATAAAACATTCTTTATATCATGGTACTTTTTGCTCCTATAAAACATTCTTTATATCATGGTACTTTTTGCTCCTATAAAACATTCGTTATGTCATGGTACTTTTTGCTCCTATAAAACATTCTTTATATCATGGTACTTTTTGCTCCTATAAAACATTTGTTATGTCATGGTACTTTTTGCTCCTATAAAACATTCTTTATATCATGGTACTTTTTGCTCCTATAAAACATTCCTTATGTCATGGTACTTTTTGCTCCTATAAAACATTCTTTATATCATGGTACATTTTGCTCCTATAAAACATTCTTTATGTCATGGTACTTTTTGCTCCTATAAAACATTCTTTATGTGATGGTTTCAATAACATGTCTAGTAGTTTCATTGTCTGAACACATTAAATTACAATCTGCCTGGTCAAGTTTACATCAAACATGTGACTGATGTGACTTATGATTTGATGTGACTTATGATCTGATGTGACTTATGATCTGATGTGACTGATGTGACCAGTGGTGCAGTCAGGAATTGGTCATGGGAGGGGTTCAAAAATGTTTCCGTCCGTAAATAATCATATATATATATATATATATATATATATATATATATATGACTATCTTTATGACTATATATATAGGGGTCAGGGTCCATGGGAGGGGTTTTAACCCCCCCAACCCCCTTTTGCCTACGCCACTGGATGTGACTGATGTGATCTGAGCAGAAAGTGTAGGTGATGTTTACCTTCTACAATCCCCCAGGGGTAAGCCCTGCCTCGGATCTTCTTGCCACCGGCCTCGACCACCGTGTTACACCCAACAACAGCAAATGGAATGGACGCCTGGATATACAAGTTTCATACATGTTCATTTAGTCAGTCATGAAAGATGGATGTCAGAAACATGACATAAACAGGATCTTCAACTGATCCAAAACATCAATATATGAATAGTTTTTTTGTTTATTTAGTTTAGGTAGGTATTTAAACATTAAGTAAACAAAAGGTATACAAATTCAACTCTTCAACTCCTGATTTTGATCTATAAAAAGGAATAAAAACCTTCAACTCGCGATCTTGTTGTTTGAAATCTTCGTCCTCATCACTGTCACAATCTGGGAATTCATAAATGCGAATGTGGTTTTCTTCTATTTCATCAATTATCTGCAAGAAGAGGTACTTAGATTAAAACATTGTTTTAAACAATTTAATTAATCATCTGATACAGATCATTAAGTAAAAACATTGTCTCAAATCAACGACAACTATAATAAATGAAAAGAGCCTATTTAAATTAGCTGTAATAAAAATTAATACATTTAAAAATAATTGTGCATTTAAATCTTAAATTTGTGTTTTTGATTCAAATAAGCTGTTTTTTTGCAATTTAATTTAGTGATATAGTGTTAATTGAAATGAGTAATTAGTTAAATTACCCTTTGTTTCATTATCTTGAGTTCTTCCTTGGTTAGGATATCAGCCTTGGCTAGCAGGGGGACTATGTTGACCTTGTTGTGGAGTTTCTTCATGGTCTCTATATCTATCTGTCTCAAACTAAATCAAGGGAGATAAACATATCTGTCTCAAACTAAATCAAGGGAGATAAACATATATATCTATCTGTCTCAAACTAAATCAAGGGAGATAAACATATATATCTATCTGTTTCAAACTAATTCAAGGGAGATAAACATATGTATCTGTCTCAAATTAAGTCAAGGGAGATAAACATATATATCTATCTGTCTCAAACTAAATCAAGGGAGATAAACATATATATTTATCTGTCTCAAACTAAGTCAAGGGAGATAAACATATATATCTATCTGTCTCAAACTAAATCAAGGGAGATAAACATGTATATCTATCTGTCTCATAATAGACATGGGAGATAAACCTCTATATCTATCTGTCTCAAACTAAATCAAGGGAGATAAACATGTATATCTATCTGTCTCATAATAGACATGGGAGATAAACCTCTATATCTATCTGTCTCAAACTAAGTCAAGGGAGATAAACATATATATCTATCTGTCTCAAACTAAATCAAGGGAGATAAAACATATATATCTATCTGTCTCAAACTAGACATGGGAGATAAACATATATATCTATCTGCCTCAAACTAAATCAAGGGAGATAAACATATATATCTATCTGCCTCAAACTAAACATGGGAGATAAACATATATATCAGTTTGTTTTAGCCCACACGTATATGGTTATGATAGCCCTATGTATGTGTGCTGGTTATGATAGCCCTATAGCCCACATGTATGTGTGGTGGTTATGATAGCCCTATAGCCCACATGTATGTGTGGTGGTTATGATAGCCCTATAGCCCACACGCATGATCACTTACCCATGGCCGTACGGGGAAATAAAATACAGACAACAATGGACCCTGTTGTCTATGATGTTACGTCTGTTGAGGCCAGACTCATCCTCAAAGTACTGCTTGAACTGTTGGTCAACATATTCTATCAGAGATTTGTGGCTGCAGGAGAGAAACAGGACACTCTTTAGATTAGAGAGTCTTTAAAATATACATACAGTAGAAAGAAGTAAGGGTTTGTGTGTTCGAAACATGAAATTGATAATTATATGAATTATCAATCACACTAACAATTACATCATAGTGAATGGTTGAACGTTGCTAACAAAAGTAAAAAAAGAATTTAACTTAATTGTATGTTTTTCCTAAATCCTACCTAAATACCTTATCATTGTAAAAGAGAATAAAATTTTTTTAATATTAGTTTGAACCAGCAGTCCCCCAAAAATGATCAAAGAATTTATTATTGACTAGGATTTGATAAGATTGTTAGTATCAAATAGTAATTAAGTGTGATTTTGGCTAAATCAGCATTGGTAGCAAGATATAAATAAACAGTAAAACTAGAATGGCTAAAATTTAATTTTTTGTCGAAAAGGGTAATAACAAATAATATTTTCAGCAATATTAATATAACTTGGTTATGTCCCCTCAAGGAAAAATTCGACAAAACGTGCGTACAGCTCTAAGTATAAATGTCTTCAACACAAATACTAAAATCTCACATGACTACTTGCGTAATAATTATGCACCATACATTTAAAAAAATATCATTTGACTATTTTAAATAGACTATTATTAGGTTTAATATAAATACATTCTGTAGACCAATGAACGTTCAGTTAAATCCATTAGTTGTGAAATTACAATATTTCATAATTTTATGGGGGTTGAGCGTGCCCCGAGACCCAAAAACTTTTATAAAAGCATTTCGGAACACAATTCTGTTCAAAGTGTGCTTTTTACATATTTTATACTTCAATGAAAAAAACATTTTTTTTAACGTTTTTAGATTTCAGCCTTCAATTCTTGCTCAAGAGGTTCATACTGAAACAATCGAAGTAGTTACCTCAGATCACCTAGGTTTGTAGATGTAGACCTGCATGCTGGGGGAAAACAAAACAATCGAAGTTTTTACCTGTTGGAGGCGTTGACACAGTCGTTAAATCCCGGGGTGTCAACGATGGTCAGCTTCAACCTGACCCCCTTCTCTTCTATCTCCAGCTGTTTTTTCTCGATCGTCACCGTCCTCTCTATCAGATCTGTGGGGGAGATGAAACCATTCATCACACGTGGGGAGATGAAACCATTCATCACAAGTGGGGAGATGAAACCATCCATCACAGGTGGGGAGATGAAACCATCCATCACAGGTGGGGAGATGAAACCATCCATCACAGGTGGGGAGATGAAACCATTCATCACAGGTGGGGAGATGAAACCATCCATCACAAATAAAATTGATTGAAGGAGATGAAACCATTCATCACAAATAAAATTGATTGAAGGAGATGAAACCATTCATCACAAATAAAATTGATTGAAGGAGATGAAACCATTCATCACAAATAAAATTGATTGAAGGAGATGAAACCATTCATCACAAATAAAATTGATTGAAGGAGATGAAACCATTCATCACAAATAAAATTGATTGAAGGAGATGAAACCATTCATCACAAATAAAATTGATTGAAGGAGATGAAACCATTCATCACAAATAAAATTGATTGAAGGAGATGAAACCATTCATCACAAATAAAATTGATTGAAGGAGATGGAAACAATGGTTTATTTCAGGAAATTTGATTATATTTTAAAGTGAAAACTAAGACGTACGAAAGAACATTGGACATTATTTAAATTACAACATGAACCTACCAGGTAAAACCTACAGCATGAACCTACCAGATAAAACCTACTACTTGAATCTACCAGATAAAACCTACAGCATGAACCTACCAGATAAAACCTACAACATGAACCTACCAGATAAAACCTACAGCATGAACCTACCAGATAAAACCTACAACTTGAACCTACCAGATAAAACCTACAGCATGAACCTACAAGATAAAACCTACAGCATGAACCTACCAGATAAAACCTACAGCATGAACCTACCAGATAAAACCTACAACATGAACCTACTAGATAAAACCTACAGCATGAACCTACCAGATAAAACGTACTACATGAACCTACCAGATTAAACCTACTACATGAACCTACCAGATAAAACCTACAACATGAACCTACCAGATAAAACCTACAACATGAACCTACCAGATAAAACCTACTTGAACCTACCAGATAAAACCTACTACATGAACCTACCAGATTAAACCTACTACATGAACCTACCAGATAAAACCTACAACATAAACCTACAAGATAAAACCTACAACATGAACCTACCAGATAAAACCTACTTGAACCTACCAGATAAAACCTACTACATGAACCTACCAGATTAAACCTACTACATGAACCTACCAGATAAAACCTACAACATGAACCTACCAGATAAAACCTACAACATGAACCTACCAGATAAAACCTACTTGAACCTACCATTGACACTTGGAAGCTCCCTGTCCTTATACAGCTCAGACAAAAATAGACTGTTGATGAGCGTTGATTTACCCAGACCTGACTCTCCTGAAATACATCAAGTTATAGGGTAGTGGTCAAGTTATTAGGGTATTGGTCAAGGTAGGGTATTGGTCACGTTACTAGGGTATTGGTCACGTTACTAGGGTATTGGTCACGTTAGGGTATTGGTCACGTTAGGGTATTGGTCACGTTAGGGTATTGGTCACGTTAGGGTATTGGTCACGTTAGGGTATTGGTCACGTTAGGGTATTGGTCACGTTGGGGTATTGGTCAAGTTAGGGTATTGGTCAAGTTAGGGTATTGGTCAAGTTAGGGTAGTGGTCAAGTTAGGGTATTGATCAAGTCAAGTTAGGGTATTGGTCAAGTTACAAGGGTAGTGGTCACGTTAGGGTATTGGTCATGTTAGGGTATTGGTCAAGTTAGGGTATTGGTCAAGTTACAAGGGTAGTGGTCACGTTAGGGTATTGGTCAAGTTAGTGTATTGGTCAAGTTAGGGTATTGATCAAGTTAGGGTATTGGTCAATTTACTAGGGTATTGGTCAAGTTAGGGTATTGGTCAAGTTAGGGTATTGCTCAAGATAGGGTATTGGTCAAGTTACTAGGGTATTGGTCAAGTTAGGGAATTGGTCACGTTACTAGGGTATTGCTCAAGTTAGGGTATTGGTCAAGTTACTAGGGTATTGGTCAAGTTAGGGTATTGGTCACGTTACTAGGGTATTGGTCAAGTTAGGGTATTGGTCAAGTTAGGGTATTGGTCAAGTTAGGGTATTGGTCAAGTTAGGGTATTGGTCAAGTTATTATGGTATTGGTCAAGTTATTAGGGTATTGGTCAAGTTACTAGTGTATTGGTTAAGTTATTAGGGTATTGGTCATGTTATTAGGGTATTGGTCAAGTTACTAGGGTATTGGTCAAGTTAGGGTATTGGTTAAGTTATTAGGGTATTGGTCATGTTATTAGGGTATTGGTCAAGTTACTAGGGTATTGGTCAAGTTAGGGTATTGGTCAAGTTAGGTTATTGGTCAAGTTAGTGTATTGGTCAAGTTAGGGTATTGATCAAGTTAGGGTATTGGTCAAGTTACTAGTGTATTGGTCAAGTTACTAGGGTATTGGTCAAGTTAGGGTATTGGTCAAGTTAGGGTATTGGTCAAGTTACTAGTGTATTGGTCAAGTTACTAGTGTATTGGTCAAGTTAGGGTATTGGCGTCTGTAATTTAAATTTCAACTGGGAGGGGGGGGGGGGGCAACTGTTGAATGAAAAAAGTCAGTTTTTGCTAGGAAAAAGGTCACAAAAATCTTTTAAGAAATCTTTTGATTTAATTGTTGAGAATCGTAAAATTTTGGGTGTTTATTGTTGTGGGTTGTGTTATTATTATTTTTTTTGCAGCATATTTATAAATTTTATAAGTATTACGGTTTATAATTTATAATAGTAATAAGTAAAATTAATATAAGATAATTTATACAGCAACCTCAACTTTCTTTTTTACGTATTTAGTTATTAAATACGCGGTAGAAGAATTATTTGCACATGTTTTTTGCCGTAGGCCACTCCTTGGTCGGCTTCTCCTCAGTCGGCCTTGTCCGTTCATATTGTGTGTTGTTGATGTTTTGCGTCAAAGCAAGCCTTTGTACCGTGTCAGCTTTCTGTTTTGATCCTAGGCTTTGTTGTTTAATGAGCGTGAAAATGTGATCGGTAAAGATAGCTCAACTATTGTTGCAATTAGTTGAAGGCTAAAAGTCACATTAACTACGTCGCTACGCCATTTTACGCTAATTTAAAGTTAGTATTTAAAAACACGACTAAAAACCGAAAAGGTTGGAACATTCTATTAAATTCCATTAAATATTATATGTATAAAGGAATTAAAACCTACATACTTCATACTAAATAAGTTTACGCTTGTTATACATATTACATTACGTATACAACCTACATTTAATTAATCTAGGTTGATTTGCGCTTTTTAAATATTAAATACCTAATAATATTAACAAATTCCATGCAAATACACATTTGTTGCTTTTTCCTGTGACTTTTTTCCTGTGACATTTTTCCTGTAAGATTTTTACTTTTTTCTGTTGTTTTTTTTTCCTGTAACGTTTTACTTTTATTTTCCTTGTGACTTTCTTCCCTGTGAAAATTTTTCCTACAACCAACTGTAGAAGGGTTTTTTTTTTTTGAAAAAGTGGAGAATCCGAGTTCAGGAAATGAACGGAAATCACCACTTAATCAAACTGCCTCGTGATTTTTAAAAAATCAGGTCACGTGATCACCGTGTTAGTGAGGGTATGACGTCAGCCAGCACATGCCACCTACCTACAACCATAAGCGTGAAGTCGAACCCTTCCCTGTGGACCTACCTACAACCATGAGCGTGAAGTCGAATCCTTTCCTGTACCACCTACCCACAACCATGAGCGTGATGTCGAACCCTTTCCTGTACCACCTACCTACAACCATGAGCGTGATGTCGAACCCTTTCCTGTACCACCTACCTACAACCATGAGCGTGATGTCGAACCCTTTCCTGTACCACCTACCTACAACCATGAGCGTGATGTCGAACCCTTTCCTGTACCACCTACCTACAACCATGAGTGTGAAGTCGAACCCTTTCCTCACCGCCTTCCTGTGGACTTGCTCCGGTAGGGTGGCGAACCCGATGTACTCGTCTTCATCCTGGGGAACATAGGGGAACATAAGGGAACTGTTAGATACAGGGGTTTTATTGGGGAACATAGGGAAACTATTTTTAGATACAGGGGTTTTATTTGGGAAAATATTCACAGACATACAAGCATTCACATACACACTTGCACTCAAACACACATCACACACACACACACATGTAGTCACACACACAACAGAGAACTAGTTTCACAAGATTTGATTTTTTTACACACGCCATCGTTGATGACCTATTTTTAACCAGGTCAAATTATGCCAACTGTCATCGTTGGTGTCCTGTTAATTTAAAACTAGGCCACAAAAACTAATCCCATTAAACAAGACGAAAGCCCCCCCCCCCCCCCCTTACAAAAACCTGTTTGAACGAGGGGTACCCCAAATCACGTGACACAGTTCACCATGGCAACAAAGTGCTGGTGTTGCCATCTCTAATCTTCGACGAGAGAAGATGGTAATTTTCTCATCTCCCACCCTGAAGAGTTGTCTCATGTAAGGGAGCTAATATTGAATTAGGAGACCTCTGTGCAAACAGACACGACTTTACGGCGGACTTGCATCGTGACGAAATGCGGCGCGCAGGAATAATAAGTAGTGCGAGTTTTGTTGACTCTTCTGTGTAGGGGAGGAAAAAAACTTGTGTAAAGAGAAGAAGATGGATGGACAGTGGTAAAAATATTTAAACAAACTAAATCTCAAGGGCTTTAGGAGAATCTTAGTTGAGATATGAAATTATGGGATGTAGACAGAGATTGGTGATGGAAAAATGAAGAACTCAGACATGCTCCCCCCCCCCCCCCCACACACACAGACACACACACTTGGGCGAATGGAAAGTCATTTTTGTGGACATCACCATGTCAAGCGGTTATTAGATTCATAGTCCAGTTACCTGGCGCTCACCTAAGCTAGTCTAGACAGGACAACACCAGCTAGTTCCTAGACTAGACAACACCCGCTTGACTTCAGGCTAGAAAATTGGTGACGTTGGGTGATGTCTAGAACTGAAGGTTTCCACTTATGTCGGGGGTAGGGGATTCTCTGGTAATATGGTCAATCGAAACAAGATGGCACGTCGGTTTGTGGAAATATTGTTGGGACAAGGAATTCTAGTTTAGTTCAACTTGTGGGGGGGGGGGGGGGGGTTCAAATCTTTCCCGTGGCCCGCACGGCTGAAGGTTAAGACAACTTTTTTTTAACTGTTGAAATAGCCGGTCCGGCAAGTGTCAACACAGACAAACTAGCGAACACAAAAACTGACAGACAAACTAGCGAACACAAAAACTGACAGACAAACTAGCGAACACAAAAACTGACAGACAAACTAGCGAACACAAAAACTGACAGACAAACTAGCGAACACAAAAACTGACAGACAAACTAGCAAACACAAAAACTGACAGACAAACTAGCGAACACAAAAACTGACTGACAAACTAGCGAACACAAAAACTGACCGACAAACTAGCGAACACAAAAACTGACAAACTAGCGAACACAAAAACTGACAGACAAACTAGCGAACACAAAAACAGACAAACTAGCGAACACAAAAACAGACAAACTAGCGAACACAAAAACTGACAGACAAACTAGCGAACACAAAAACAGACAAACTAGCGAACACAAAAACTGACAGACAAACTAGCGAACACAAAAACAGACAAACTAGCGAACACAAAAACTGACAGACAAACTAGCGAACACAAAAACAGACAAACTAGCGAACACAAAAACTGACAAACTAGCGAACAGAAAAACTGACAGACAAACTAGCGAACACAAAAACTGACAAACTAGCGAACACAAAAACTGACAGACAAACTAGCGAACAGAAAAACTGACAGACAAACTAGCGAACACAAAAACAGACGAGCTCAATAGATGTAAACACACGAGACAAAACCTCTGGCTGAGCGCCAACACGTTTGTGGAGATTAGTTTCCAAATCTGACATAGTGTCGTCATCAGAAGGTCATAGGTTGCCGTGGTCGACTTTAATAAAACTACATTCGGGGGGGGGGGGGGGGGGGGGGGGGGGGGGTAAATGACAACAGTACATGAAAGGCATCGGTTGGCATGTGAACGGTGTGAGTTCGAATCCTTGAGAGTCTTTGAATATCAATGAGAAATCGGTCAAAATCCAATTCCAAGAGTCATTTTTCGATTGTCAATGTACGTGAAGTGTGTTGTATTCATGTGTGAACTACGTTAACAAATTTTAAACTCACGTGCTCAAAGTTATGACGCATCCACCAACACCCATGTAAAGTACACACTTGAGGTGTGCTGTGTCATAATACACACCACAGGGCGTGTCACACACACACACACCACACAGAGACCACACACCCACCAACTAAAGTATGTGTATGTCACCCAATTTGACTTAACTCGAGTTTTGACACAACCCATTATTTCTCTCTCTAGCCCCCACCCTCCCCCCATTAATGAACTCTCCATACGACGTGCTAAGAATGACGTTGAAAATGTGTTTTCTAAGTACCACCCACACCGCTTAAAGCACTCACTCACGAAGTGTGACTTAGGAAACTAAAAAAGATAAGTGACACTTTGACTGGTGAGCAAAACAACTTTTTGAAATCGACATTTTTTGTTTCTTGGTGAATTAATCGTATGCCAGTCATCACTTCATTCATTGGTTAACATAATCACGTGGTATTGTTGCTATTTCTATAGAACATTGGGTTCAAGACTAATTGCTACGTGTTTTCAAGTTTGAGATGAAGAAGACAGGCGTTATTTGTTCGAAGTATGGAACTATCTAATAACACCACAAGATAATTGTGTTATGTAATGCTTCGCTGACCTCCCCGCATTCAGATAAGTGGGCTCAGAGGTTGTTTTTTTTTTTTTTTAGAAGTTAAGAAGGGTGAAAAGATTCTTTCAGTGTGCATGTGTCTGTCTCATTCTGTTCAACTCGCTTTCAGCTTTTAAAGTAACTAATCAGATGAAAGAAGGGAAGTATGGGAGTGATCGCCCCTGCCCTCCGGCACTACTATGGCGGGACTTTGCCACTCTTCTGTGGTTGTGTTGGGGCAGTAGCGTAGCGAGGGGGGGGGGGCGTGGGGGGACATATGTCCCCGGGCGCCGAGCTTAGGGGGCGCCAAAATGGGTTGGAAAAATAAGTTGAAAGGTTGAGGGGGGCGCAAATTGAAAGTTTGAGGGGGGGGGGGGTGCAAATCAAAATCTCGAGGGGGGGTGCAAATCGGAAGTTTGAGGGGGGGTGCAAATCGAAATGTCGAGGGGGGGGGTGCAAATCGAAAAGTTTGTCCCCGGGCGCCGGGAAGGGTCGCTACGCCTCTGTGTTGGGGTGAGGGTGGTGGGGGTGGGGCTAGAACAGGGCGACAGCCATAGCCTCGTGACCCCAACCAGCCATAATCCCAGCCATAGGAAGTTATAGCTAGCCATAAAAAAAAAGCCAGACCAAATGGAATATTTGGATGACGTTTACCGGAAGTCCTGAGTTCTGGAACAATCTGTTACATCACGTGATTACCTGGGGTCATGTCTGGTCTGGTGGAACCATGACCTGTGGGTGGTGGGTCAAAGGTCACCGCCTCACAAGGTCAGATCTGTTGAGTCAAATGGTCGGAGACGTGATGTTTTGGTCAGTGTTTGACGGCAGAAGTCAAACGTGTACGGCTGTTGTGTGTAGGCTACACGTGTTTGGTGAACTGTTATCACGACACGGCGCTACATGTACACATTTCGGTGACTGGACGATCAAAGCGTGAAGTCTGCATCACGTGGTCGTCTGCTGAATGTCACTGGGCCTGGTCTAATTACACGCAGGATAAAATGATTTTTCTCGCTCATTTGTAAATCAGCGCAGATTTTTGTCAGAACTTGTCAACTCACTCTGCTAGAGACGGCCGTGTAATCACAGACAAAATGTTGGGCTCACGGTATTTAGACACACAGACAAAATGTTGGGCTCACGGTGATTAGACGCACAGACAAAATGTTGGGCTCACGGTGATTAGACAAACACAAAATGTTGGGCTCACGGTGATTAGACAAACACAAAATGTTGGGCTCACGGTGATTAGACAAACACAAAATGTTGGGCTCACGGTGATTAGACAAACACAAAATGTTGGGCTCACGGTGATTAGACAAACACAAAATGTTGGGCTCACGGTGATTAGACACACACACAAAATGTTGGGCTCACGGTGATTAGATGCACACACAGGGTGACATTTCATATGGTTGGGATTATGTAATGTCGTGTGGTTGGGATTATGTGAGGTGTGGTTGGGATTAAGTGAGGTGTGGTTGGGATTATGTGAGGTGTGGTTGGGATTATGTAATGTGTGGTTGGGATTATGTGATGTGTGGTTGGGATTATGTAATGTGTTGTTGGGATTATGTAATGTGTAGTTGGGATTATGTAATGTGTGGTTGGGATTATGTAATGTGTGGTTGGGATTGTGTAATGTGTGGTTGGGATTATGTGATGTGTGTGGTTGGGATTATGTGAGGTGTGTGGTTGGGATTATGTGAGGTGTGTGGTTGGGATTATATGAGGTGTGTGGTTGGGATTATGTGATGTGTGGTTGGGATTATGTGATGTGTGGTTGGGATTATGTAATGTGTGGTTGGGATTATGTAATGTGTGGTTGGGATTATGTAATGTGTGGTTGGGATTATGTGATGTGTGGTTGGGATTATGTGATGTGTGGTTCGGATTATGTAATGTGTGGTTGGGATTATGTAATGTGTAGTTGGGATTATGTAATGTGTGGTTGGGATTATGTAATGTGTGGTTGGGATTGTGTAATGTGTGGTTGGGATTATGTGATGTGTGGTTAGGATTATGTAATGTGTGGTTGGGATTATGTGATGTGTGGTTGGGATTATGTAATGTGTGGTTGGGATTATGTAATGTGTAGTTGGGATTATGTAATGTGTGGTTGGGATTATGTGAGGTGTGGTTGGGATTATGTGATGTGTGGTTGGGATTATGTGATGTGTGGTTGGGATTATGTGAGGTGTGGTTGGGATTATGTGATGTGTGTGGTTGGGATTATGTGAGGTGTGCTTGGGATTAACTGAGTGGACGACTTAGCCAGCACTAGTTAACTGCACACTTAACCAGCTAATCTACAACCAGTACCACAACCCCTTGCGTATGCAAACCCAACCTATAGTATAAGCAGAAGCAACCCAATCCCTAATATAAGCAGAAACAACCCAATCCCTAGTATAAGCAGAAACAACCCAATCCCTAGTATAAGCAGAAGCAACCCTACCCCTAGTATAAGCAGAAGCAACCCAACCCTAGTATAAGCAGAAACAACCCAACCCCTAGTATAAGCAGAAGCAACCCAACCCCTAGTATAAGCAGAAGCAACCCAACCCCTAGTATAAGCAGAAGCAACCCAACCCCTAGTATAAGCAGAAGCAACCCAACCCCTAGTATAAGCAGAAGCAACCCAATCCCTTGTGTCACGTGATACGGTCTGCAGGAGATTACACCGCACGCAACAGAGCGTGACGTGTGCCATCTTTCAGCTCAGAAATTCAAGGGCTGGTTAAATAAGACTAGGTCGACATTCTTTAGGGTTACATATGTGTGTGTGTGTGTGTGGTGTGTGTGTGTGGTGTATGTGTGGTGTATGTGTGTGTATATATAGAGCAGCAAGTCTAGCGAGATGGCTAAAATAAAATTGTTAGGAAAATTCCAAAACCAGGTTGTCAGATTATGATAGTTGGGTCCCAAATAGACCTACGTGCAATATATAGGAAGGTCCCTAGTATTTTGTGAAGAACCGGGGCTCAGTGCGGGGTTCAGTGCGGGGTTCAGTGCGGGGTTCAGTGCGGGGTTCAGTGCGAATCAAGGCTGGTTAGATCTAGTTATGTGTTGGATGTTTGTATGATCCAACATGTGTTGGATGTGGATCGCGTGTTATGGGATAGTTAAATAGACCCCCCCCCCCCCCCCCCCTTTAATAAAGACAGACCAGGTAAAAGAATTTTTCACTAAATGTATCACCAGCAGGACAGATTAAAGAGGGGGGGGGGGGCTGACACGTCTGGTGTATGTAGGGCCCCCGACATTCAGTGGCCCTTAACAATATATATAACAGGCCTTGTGATATAAGTGGTATGGGCCCACGTATATCCCAGGTCGGTCCCACACACCAACTTGGTCCATCACTGACCAGCACAACAGCAGACAGCTGTACACCTTACACTTACACCATGTTGTATGATTACATTCCCCGCCCATGTTATATGATTACATTCCCCCCATGTTATATGATTACATTCCCCCCATGTTATATGATTACATTCCCCCCATGTTATATGATTACATTCCCCGTCCATGTAGCGGGTTCGAATCCTACCTTGTATTTGGCGGGCGTGTACACGACCCGCTTGGTCAGGCGGCGCTTGAGCCCGGGGGTGGCAGGTATGACGACCCCTGGGGTGCTGCCCAGGGGGGAGGTGGCGGGGGAGCTGCTGGAACTCTCGTGCGTGAATCCCGAGTCGTTGAGGGCGTCTGGCACCTGGCTGAGGGCGTCTGGCACCTGGCGCCTGGAGGCGCTCCTCTTGGGCTTGACGGGGCTCGGGGCGCCGTTCTCCATGACGTCACAGCAGCGGGAGACAATGACGTCACATCAACTCGAGACTGACGTCATATCAACCGGACACTAACGTAAAAAATTAAACCTAATCACTTTTTGTAGTCAGTGAGCACTTCACTTGATGTAGACACGTTAGAAATCCGATGTCAAGAAATTCTACATCCACATCCACATGAAAGTTGTCGAATTTACAAAACAGACACTAGAATAAATTATCCACCGAGTAAAGTATCCACTGAACGAATTATCCACTCAGTAAAGTATCCACTGACCGAAGTATCGACCGAGTAAAGTATCCACTGACCGAATTATCCACTAAAGCAACCACTGGCTACAGAATCCACTGACTAAAGTATCCACTGACTAAAGCATCCACTGACTAAAGCATCCACTAAGAACGCCAGCAGACGACAGCTAGACAAGTCGTGCAGGTCTCCTACCGCCTGTTGTCTCACGCGAGATGAATCGTCGGTCTCCCACAATCCTAACGCAACAATATCAACTATGAACACGTGACTTCTATAAATAAACTCACATTCCCCATGCCTTGCCACAAGTGTACTAATCAAGTGTACACATGAAGAAATTAATCTCACAGCGACAAGAGAAATCTTTTATTTTGACACCATCTGTGAGTACACGGCCAGGAGTAAGAAATTTAAAAACAGATTCAGACATTCATTTCAACAGATGGTCTTTTTTGTTTGTCATTTTAATCAACCAGACGGACACACCCAGTTGTGCGTGGATCCTGTGCTACTTATGTCCCCTGTTATGTTATGTCCCCTGAATGTTGCACCGGCGTAGCGGCCCAGCTAATCATCTCAAACCTTGCTAGCGCGTCACGGGTCAACACTCGCGGTCGACAGACGGACAAAATACTGGGGAGGGGAGGGGGGGGGGGGGTGAATTGTGTTCACATCGTCACGAATGACGTCACAGAAGCCTGGCCCACATTTTATTATTATATTTAGTTCACAATGTGTTGGCAACAAATTAGGCCACCAACTAGGCCACCAACATACGCTACAAATATATATTTTTGACAAGGCTAGTTCCCCCCCCCCCCCCACTTACCCTCACACAGCCCCCCTTCATCCATCCATACAATCTGGGCTTTGATTTACCTCCCTTATTTTCCCATCTTATCTCTCCACAATAAACAGGCTAAATATAGATTTAACACCCCGGAAGTGCCAGCACCCTCCGCCACACGGCGTCGCTTGTTTTCAGCATCCGTTTATTAGCAGAGAGAGAAATGGTTGTCTGTCTCAAGATATCCAACAATTCCATACAATAGTTGCCACACGTTATCCAACAATTCCATAAAATAGCTACCACAAGTTATCCAACAATTCCTTTAATCGGTCCTGTAGGAAAATTGTGCATCATCGTACACAAGTTATTTTTCTTTAAAGTCACTTCATCAGCCAATCTTCTTCTTCTTCTTCTTCGTTCTTAATTATTAGTGTTGAAGGTGATCGAGATTTATCTGCCAGTGGGTTTGAACTCGAGACTTTGTTCGAATTTCTCAACCATGAGCTTTTTGCCGACTCGACCACGCCTCCAACACAATTAAGCGTTACGTGTCAACTGTTTATGCGCCATTGAGGCCATTGACTCCGATTTAAGCCTGCTTTTCTTTTTGGATTTGCTTCCATAGCCTTTGTCCAACCAAGAACAATCTACAAGGCAGCAGTTGTTTAATTTTGGAGTTGTCTCTCCTAGAAGAGTGGCTGTCCCCAGCTAACGAGCCTCATCTGCCCGAGGGTTCGAACTCGAGACTTTTCGGTTTAGCAACCATGAGCTTTACCGACTCGACCACGCCAATCAATCTAAAAGTGATTTGCTTGAATACTACAATAAAAGCAAGTCTGTTTTGTTCAATGTAGCCCCACACAACACCCCCACACAAAACCCCCACACACCACCCCCACACCCCACCTCCACACACAACCCCCACACCACCCCCTACACCACCTCCACACACCACCCCCTACACCACCTCCACACACCACCTCCACACACCCACCTCCACACACCACCTCCACACGTCAAGAGATTTGAACCCTAACCTCACCACACCACCACGGAATGTTGACAACAATGTGTCGTCAGTCTGTCAACAGGTAAACACACAGGTAGACTTGACGGTAAACGGAAAAAAAGTCACAGGAAAAAAAAACACAGAAAAAAAGTCACAGTTTTTGCTAGGAAAAAAAGTCACAGAAAAAAAGTCACAGTGGAAAAAATTTTTTGGAAAAAAAGTCACAGAAATAAAGTCACAGAAAAAAAGTCACAAAAATATTTTTAGAAATATTTTTTTAATTTGTTTAGAATTGTAAAATTTTGTATGTTTCTTGTTGTGGGTTGTATTTTTTTATAGCATAAATTATTTATAGACGTTAAAAGCATTATGGTTTATAACAATTGTAAGTTAAAATACTCTAATATAATTTACACAACAATCTCAACTTTTGTTACGTATTTAGTTAAAAACGCGGTAGAAAATTTAACTATAAAAAAAATTTAGGCACATTTTGCCGTAGGCTATTCTCTGGTCGGCCTCTCCTCAGTAGGCATTGTCCGAACATATTTTGTGTTGTTGACGTCATGCGTCAATGACAGCATTTGAACCTTGTCGGCTTTCTTTTTTCATCCTAAGTGTTTTAAGTAATGAGCGTGATAAATGTGGGCAGTAAAGGTGGTTGAACTAAACATCTAAACATAACTATTGTGGCCATGAGTTGAGGGCAGCAAGTCAGACGAACTTACCATTTCACGGTAATTTAATGTTGGTATTTAAAAAAAACAGGATTAAAACCGTGGACTTTGGAGCATTCTATTAAACGCTACTAATCTTAAGTTTAAAATAATTACAATCTACATACTTCATACTAAATATTTTTAGATGAATTATAACAATTCCTATGCGTATACAGCCTACACACATTACTTTACATTTAATTAATCCTAAGTTAATTTGCACTCTCTGAATATTTAATACATAAAAGTATTAACAAGTATCATGCAAATATATATTTGTGACTTTTTTTCCTGTGACTTTTTTTCCTGTGACTTTTTTTCCTGTGACTTTTTTTCTGTGTTTTTTTTCCTGTGTTTTTTTTTCCTGTGACTTTTTTTCCTACAATCAACTTGACACACCGTGTAGGTGTACACAGTATGCAGGTGTACACATCATGCAGGTGTACACAGCATGCAAATGTACACAAGCAACGTGAGCCGAGTTAGTACAGGAATGTACACATCATTACTCGTGTGTGCCACATCAACACAATGGACCTACACACACACACACTCATAGCAAAAAATATGGCACATCCGGTAGATCTGAAATGTCACCCCGCCATTTTGTGACGCCAAATGTCATCTGGAAATAATTGTTTACGTCACAGCTACGCTAGTCTGTGGTTGTGTCTGTGTGGAGAGGTGTGGTTGTGTCTGTGTGGAGAGGTGTGGTTGTGTCTGTGTGGAGAGGTGTGGTTGTGTCTGTGTGGAGAGGTGTGGTTGTGACTGTGTGGAGAGGTGTGGTTGTGACTGTGTGGAGAGGTGTGGTTGTGTCTGTGTGGAGAGGTGTGGTTGTGTCTGTGTGGAGAGGTGTGGTTGTGTCTGTGTGGAGAGGTGTGGTTGTGTCTGTGTGGAGAGGTGTGGTTGTGTCTGTGTGGAGAGGTGTGGTTGTGTCCTTAACACTAACCTCAACACTAACCTTAACACTAACCTCGACACTAACCTCAACACTAACCTCAACACTAACCTCAACACTAACCTCAACACTAACCTCAACACTAATCTCAACATTAACCTCAACACTAACCTCAACACTAACCCTAACATACAACACACTCCGTGACACTAACATAACCTTGGACTACACTACCTGTCTGGGGAACGTACTGGAAGACCTCGTGTGTGTGTGTGTCTGTACGTGTGTGTGTGTCTATGTTTGTCAGTGTGTGTGTGTGTGTCAGTGTGTGCGTGTGTGTGTCAGTGTGTGCGTGTGTGTGTCAGTGTGTGCGTGTGTGTGTCAGTGTGTGTGTGTCAGTGTGTGCGTGTGTGTGTCAGTGTGTGCGTGTGTGTGTCAGTGTGTGCGTGTGTGTCAGTGTGTGCGTGTGTGTGTCAGTGTGTTGTTGTTATTGAACGTGACCTGAGGTTTGAGGTGAAGATCAAAGGTCAGCCTGCCCTATGGCGGTGTTTGATTGACAGTTCACGGCGCGTTCCGCTTCACTGACCTCAGTTAAAGGTTTATAGGACGGGGTTTCATTTGCATGGGCTCTTAGAGAATACACTCTTGCAATTGGAACGATATTAATTCCAATTAATATTATTTGCGTGTACTATTTAATAAGTTGAGTAAAACAAAATTAAAAAAAAAAAAAAAAAAAACTACTGATCAGTAATACGCTTTAAAAGAAAACAAAAATAAACCTTTTTTTTTCTTTTTTTTCAGTCAAAGCTTTAGTCTCTAAGTGTGTAAGCGATTTCACAGAGACCAATGCTTATAGCGACCCATACATATTAGATGACCTATTAATTACCATACTCTCTACAGGCGAGTCGTCAATTGTACTTCATATTATGACGACTGTCATAAGGACAGACAACCCATGAATTACTGTACATCGTTTTATTATCCCCAGTTGTCCCCCTTAAAACAAGTTTCTATTTTCACAACGTCAAGTAAAAAACCAGCCCAGCAGTCACTGACTCACTCTTTGATTTCACGCGCACACGTGACGCCTGCTGGATTAATTAACCAATCACTGGACAGCGGTCACCTCGGGTTATCCAATCAATGACCACCATCTGTGTAAAAAGACGGCAAGTGGACAGACGACACAAATTCCGCCAGACGAATAGCTCTCGGTGATAGATGGGCATGTGTCTTTAGGACTGGTGTGTCTTTAGGACTGGTGTGTCTTTAGGACTGGTGTGTCTTTAGGACTGGTGTGTCTTTAGGACTGGTGTGTCTTTAGGACTGGTGTGTCTTTAGGACTGGTGTGTCTTTAGGACTGGTGTGTCTTTAGCAGTGATGTGTCTTTAGGACTGGTATGTCTTTAGGACTGGTGTGTCTCTAGGACTGGTGTGTCTTTAGGACTAGTGTCCCTTTATCAGTGTTGTGTCTTTAAATGAGCGATTATTTAAGAGACAAATTCCTGCCAAACAAAACATTACATTCACTTTTTCTAAGGTTTACAGTCATCAGAATGAACCCCACCCCATTGTGACGACACTTAGACAACATTTGACACGAAATCAGCAGCTCCAAATCAGCAGCCCCCCCCCAGGATTTACCCCCTCACCCCCCCCCCCCCCCAACGTATTTAATTTATATAGAAAATATATACTTTTACCAGTGTCCCCCCCCCCCTCCCCGAAGAAAAAAAGTCTGGAAGAAACACTGCATACACACACCGACCCCCCTTATTGAACCCCACACCCACCCCTAACACCGCATAGCCGCCAGAAAAATGACCGAAACTAAAATTGACCAGAGAACTCAACAATTTGTCGCCATTATTTCTGACACTCGGCAGGAAATGAACTTGATTATTGATTTTTGAGTCACCACCACATCGCTTCTCAAGTGTTCGCGAGATCAACTTCCCAGGTCAAAGTTCAACAACTCTCCATAAGGACACCCCCCCCCCCCCCCCACACACACAACGTATTTAGCCAGTCAACAGCACTGATGAAGTCAGACACTTCACGATGTCTTGTGTTGATGTTCTAGATACTAACAAAAAAATGATTTAGAATACAAAACTTGATGTATTTTAAAAAAATTTCTGATGCTGAAACGTTCACCACAAAATTCATTGGTGTCATGCTGCGCATGCGCTAGATGAAGGCCATGTCCGGCTGTTGACTAGAGGGGTCAGTGCTTGCAAAAGACAGAACATGTTCCTGTACTTTTGTTTCTCAACTTGTTCCCATATGAGGGTCGTCAGGGGCATTAATCAAGATGTAGCTGATTATCCCTACACATTTTAATGGGTTGTCGGACTTAGTTGCGAAATAACCAAGCTAAATGTGGCGTTGAGGAGTCGATGGGAAGGGATGGGGAGAGTAATGTTTAGACAATGTACAGGGGCGTAGGGAGGGTTTTGAAATAAATAACCACACACACACACACAGACACACGCACATATATATATATATATATATATATATATATATATATATATATATATATATATATATATATATATATATATATATATATATATATATATGCCTATTTATAGGCCTACATATTTATAAATTTCAATAGTGATAATTGCGCTTTTCAGGCAGCATCACCTGTTTGAGGGCGGTGGACTCTGATTTAATAAAACAACTGGTTATTCTGTTTCTAAGGATGCCGATTTACATCTTGAAAGCACATTTACATTTGTCCACGCTATAGTTCTATTGTGAACAGGATAATTGAGTACCGTTTCCAATTTCTCAAAAAGCTAATATGAATTAATAAAGTACTATTATTCCACACTATTTATACACATATTTTGCTGTTCACTTGATGCGCAATTTTTTTTCCTACGAGATTCTATTCTATTTTTTAAAATTTAAGTAACTACAAATGGATTAAAAAGTATGTCTATATGCCGAGTTGCCATCCCCCGTAGTGTAATATAAGAACATTCGAGTAAGTATAGGGGAGATCACTCCCGCTTTATTTAGTATGTAATTAAAATGTTCACACCACAGCAGTTACCATTTGTTTTGATCTATTTCGTTTCCGTAAGGTGACTTTTTTTTTAAGCAAAATTTTCTTGTAATTTTTTAAAACCAATTTCTTAGGAAAGACGCCACTATACTTGAGACAATCGTAAGAAGACATCCCCCCCCCACCCCTTGCCCACACCACCTCCGCCCCTGCGTGTAAGGATTAGAGAATGGTGTAAGGTTTAGAAAAACAAATTCCACACGCGAACACAGCGGGACCCCCCCCCTCCTTCCCCTCCCCCACAAGACAGAGTTGTCTTTCAGTGAGGCGAGGGGGAAAGTTCTGGAATTCCCAAAGTGTCAGTCTTGTTTTGTTGTTGTTGTGAAGAAAGATGGATGGCGTGGTTTAACCAGAGGGTCGGGGGTGGGGGGGGGGGGGGGTAGGTGGGAGGGAGTACGAATAGAGTAGGTACTGTGTTGGGGTAGGTTGGAGGATGGAGTGGGGACATGTATAGAGTGGGGAGGGTTGTTTTATGGAGGGTGTGGCTGTCAAATAAGGCACCTAAGTAAACCCTAACTTTGTTTATAACCAAAGTTAACCCTAACCACTTCAGTAAACCCCGTAGACCCAGTACATGACCCACGTCACCCCCCCCCCCCCAGTACATGACCGTCGGGCTACGACCAATCAACACGGCTCCAGCTTAAGGAAATATTTACTTCCATAACCAAAACAACCACCTCCCCCACCCCTCACCTACCTCCTCCTCTACCCTAATCAACAGCTCATTCCTGGCTATTTATAGATCCAGCCTCTGTTTACAAATGTACGGGAATCACGTGACCAGCAGAGTTTTAGCAGGTCAGCCAAGACAGTCTCCACAATATGATCGACCCCCTCCCCAAAAAAGATATGATCGACCCCCCCCCCCAAATATGATCGACCCCCCCCCCCCCCCAAAATATGATCGACCCCCCCCCCCCCCCCCAAAATATGATCGACCCCCCCCCTACATTAAAAAAACAACTTACCGCCCCGTTCATGGCCGAGCGACCGTCCCTTGTCCTCTCTAGCGACTCTGTAATTAATTAAATCATTTGATTACGTCAGTGTAATTAATTAAATCATTTGATTACGTCAGTGTAATTAATTAAATCATTTGATTACGTCAGTGTAATTAATTAAATCATTTGATTACGTCAGTGTAATTAATTAAATCATTTGATTACGTCAGTGTAATTAATTAAATCATTTGATTACGTCAGTGTAATTAATTAAATCATTTGATTACGTCAGTGTAATTAATTAAATCATTTGATTACGTCAGTGTAATTAATTAAATCATTTGATTACGTCAGTGTAATTAATTAAATCATTTGATTACGTCAGTGTAATTAATTAAATCATTTGATTACGTCAGTGTAATTAATTAAATCATTTGATTACGTCAGTGTAATTAATTAAATCATTTGATTACGTCAGTGTAATTAATTAAATCATTTGATTACGTCAGTGTAATTAATTAAATCATTTGATTACGTCAGTGTAGTTAATTGAATCATTTGATTACGTCAGTGTAATTAATTAAATCATTTGATTACGTCAGTGTAATTAATTAAATCATTTGATTACGTCAGTGTAATTAATTAAATCATTTGATTACGTCAGTGTAATTAATTAAATCATTTGATTACGTCAGTGTAATTAATTAGACAAGCAGATTACTTTTATTGTCATTAAAATATTCGTGAGTTGTGTGTATTCTTGTTGGGAAAAACTTTTTCAATGTTTGTAATAAAGTAGCTAATCTGCAGTGAAAAAAAAAGGTACATTTATAGTAATGTTAGAGGGGTGGATAGTAATGTTAGAGGGGTGTATAGTAAAGTTAGAGGGGTGTATAGTAAAGTTAGAGAGGTGTATAGTAATGTTAGAGGGGTGTATAGTAATGTTAGAGGGGTGTATTAGTGTATAGTAATGTTAGAGGGGTGTATAGTAATGTTAGAGGGGTGTATAGTAATGTTAGAGGGGTGTATAGTAATGTTAGAGGGGTGTATAGTAATGTTAGAGGGGTGTATAGTAATGTTAGAGGGGTGTATAGTAATGTTACAGGGGTGTATAGTAATGTTAGAGGGGTGTATTAGTGTATAGTAATGTTAGAGGGGTGTATAGTAATGTTAAGGATGTGTATTGTAATGTTACAGGGCTGTATAGTAATTATGTAATTAGGCAAACAGCTTGCACGTGGAGTATTGCAGAAGACAGATTGATAAAATATTCGGGAAATTAAGACACATTGGATGCAAGGGCCAAAATGATCCGTTAGGTTTTCTAATTGTATACATGTAATAAATGGAGACACCTAATTCTCTAATATAATCATGGACATACCAAATTCTCTAATATAACCATGGACCCACCAAATTCTCTAATATAACCGTAGACACCAAATGTTCAGAAATCCACCGAGAAAGCCCAACTCCCGATACTAAAGTTTCGGGATTTCCCCATTCTATTCCTGGCCCTGTCAGGGCTGCTCAATGATTGGCTGCTCGTGACACGTGACCTCCAGGATTTATGGGGCAGGTTCTAACGTCTGCTGGCTCAGGTGCTTCCTGTTACCTGCACAGGTAAGTCAAGCTCACAGTGACAGGTCCCATCTTGAAATGGGCGCAGACAGCAGAAGACAGCAGAAAACAGCAGAAGACAGTTGTCAACTTACTCAGGGCCAGCCTCCAACTCCACACCATCCCCTTAACTCACGCCTTAACTCGTCCCCCCCACCCCCCATGTGACAGAGCCAATTAGAAGCAGATCTAAACCTCTGTCTTGACGCTAACCAAACCTGTCCAGCAGACGTAAAGATTATTTTTTTTGTGTCTTCTGCTCGTTGACTTGCCATCTTGGATTTGTGAATTTATGTCAAGTATTTAACTGCTGTAAACTGTGATCAATGATTTACGCAACAGATGCCCATAGAAAATAGAATTGTCTCGGTAGTTCAAAATTCTTCCCTACTGAAAATGGCGTCAAGCTGAGGGAACTTAGTGTCGGCTACTTGACTTTACAGACTGATTTAACTATAGTCCACAGTTATTGTGTACATCGAAATATAAACTCTGTGTGTGTGTGTGGGCGGGGGGGGGGGCAGTTTCGACACTGTGAATATTTAAATAATGTGGGAAGGGGGCGCAACTTGTGCGATAGAAAACTTTCGAGTTACCTGTTTCTTACCTTGATGAAGAAATGTAATGTCCTCATTGTTTGAACGTAAAATTAATCAAGTTAAAAACTGCATAAATAGCCCCCGTACCTCCGCCCCTCTCTTTCCCAGGTTATTATATATCGTGTTTTTTTTTTTTTTTTTGTGACCAAACAATGTCAGGTTCAGTTTTCTATTTTTGTATCTGGCGCTAACTGGACGTATCTTTGATACAGATAATCGGCCATATTTATAAACCCCTCCCCTCCCCCCCCCCCCCCCCCCACCATCGCGCCATCACACTGTTCATTCATCCGCCTGTCTTACCTGAGGTCGCCCACCCCGCCCCTAAAATAAACAACTGGCCAGGATTTTCAGGCACCGGGCGGAAGGAGCGTCATATTGCCAGCATCTCGCGGTAACAAAAATCAGGAGCAGACGACTCCAAATGTAAACAGTGAAACACGGCACAGTTAGCAGACGTTAGTGAAACAGTTAGCAGACGTTAGTGAAACAGTTAGTAGACGTTAGTGAAACAGTTAGTAGACGTTAGTGAAACAGTTAGTAGAAGTTAGTGAAACAGTTACTAGACGTTAGTGAAACAGTTACTAGACGTTAGTGAAACAGTTACTAGACGTTAGTGAAACAGTTAGTAGACGTTAGTGAAACAGTTAGTAGACGTTAGTGAAACAGTTAGTAGACGTTAGTGAAACAGTTACTAGACGTTAGTGAAACAGTTACTAGACGTTAGTGAAACAGTTACTAGACGTTAGTGAAACAGTGAATTTTTCACTTATAAAACAATACCAATTGTTTAAAAGCAAAAAGTTAAGAATGTGTAGCTATAGAAAAACGTAAAAATAAAATAAAATTAAAGATGTCGCATCTAGAATCTGTTACATTCAGCCAAATTATCAATGTGCAGTAAATTCTAATTCTAGCCCCACGGACCTACACGCTAGACTCATGACGTATCTAGGTATGGTTTGTGTAGGGGAGATAAGCCAATGTTGTTCTGTATTGTTTTGTTTCTGGTCTAGACAGGGTAGCGTCCCTTTGATACTCCCAGTCTCTCGCGTGATTTACTCAGTTAGGACACAGGACATGGTAGGACACAACAGGACACTACGGAAGGAGTTACACGGTGGGGGGGGGGGTACGGAAGGTGTTACCCGCCATTTCCCCCCCCCCCACCGTGTAACTCCTGGCGATGACGATTATTGATGTTGGCACCGCAAGATGAAAAAATAAATCATCGACACAAAACACTGAGAAATTTTTAGAATACATGCACTCCCCTCCATACACCACCCCCCCCCCCCTCACCTACACGCCGAGGTTTTTAATGAGTTTATTTTTGGCACGATCAACTTTCTCACAACTCCCCAACATGAGAGGGTAAAAACTCTCAAGCTTCAGACACTGGCGACCTTTGACCTTATTCCTTAACTCTCACTCGACTTTAACCATGGCAGTAAATAATGACACACTAGGGTGACGACAATTGGCAACCCTCTCTGAACTTTGACCCTAACTTACAATATTAGAAGACATCCCCGAGGACCCCCCCCCCCCCCCCCACACCCAACCCCAAGCAGCGAAATGTGAACACACTTTTCGTCACTTAATTAGGTCTAGATCTACCTAGGTTTTAGATCGCTAGATTAAAGGTGCCATCGGGTTTTGTGTACGTGTTTTGTAACTGTAACTGAATGTAACAAATGTTACTGATAGCAATTGGCGATGTTATAAGCTAGCTGTGTCTAACTGCATACGTTAATTAATTAAGTCCAACAAATCGTTAATTAATCATGCCAGTAGAAGTTCGCATGTCAATGCATGCATGTTAAAAAAGTCTGTCCGTCCATCCGTCTGTCTGTCTGTTTGTCTGTCCGTCCGTCCGTCTGTCCGTCTGTCTGTCTGTCCGTCTGTCTGTCTGTCCGTCCGTCTGTTTGTCTGTCTGTCTGTCCGTCCGTCTTTCTGTCCGTCCGTCCGTCTGTCTGTTTGTCTGTCTGTCTGTCTGTCTGTCTGTCAGTCTGTCCTGACATGCCGACAAAAGTTTCTCTTACCTGTCCTGGACCCAGACTTTGGCAGACGACAGCTTCTGGGCGAGTCAACAGATGGCGCACTGGAGCGGTGCATGGCTTGACCTGTCACCCCTATCAATATTTCACTTGGTATCGTCCAATCAAGTCTACAGACATGCACCACCCAGTGAGCAACTAAACATCGCCCGACCCCACAGAAAGAATTCTTTCAATGTCGTTTAATCCGCCTGTCTCTTCTCTAGATAAATACACACCACTCTCTTTATAGAGAAACAACTGTACTATGTTGAGAAATTCGATTTCTTAAATTAAAAACAAATCAATCGCTCTGAAGATGTTTGAAAAGCTTAAGTGGTTGAATAAAATGCTCCAAAAGCGAAACTTAAAAACTTGATGCATCCAGGAGAAATTTTTTGGTCTAACCACAGGAACTCTAGCACATATCTCTAACACACGTCGTTAAAACCTGCCGTCTGTGTAAATATATCGGCACACTTGTTAACAAATCTAAACACACAACACAGGAGAAGCAAATACAACTAATTTAGCCACTGACCACAGTCTGAAGCCTGACCACAGTCTGAAGCCTGACCGCTGGCTGAAACATGACAACAAAGACTTGACCACTGGCTACTAGAAAAACTGTCAGCTTGTCATTGACGCCACCTTGACGCAGGTCAACATTTTCGGTCCTTGTACGTTGGGTGACGCAATCAGATGGCGCAGGGGGGGGGGTGTAAACATGTGTCCAGGTGTCCAGTCAGAAGTAGGTCAACAAGGTCAGGTTTGGTCACGTGATCCTTAAGGTCATGTGTTTAGATTGGAGGGGGGGAGGGTGAACCCCACCCACATACGCTACCCCAACAATAGAAACTATCCTCGCCCCAAACAAGCTCCCCCTCCCCCCCCCCCCATTACATGAGCCCCAAGTACCCTTTGGAACCTGACCGTCCATGGAGCAGGTGAAGTAGAGTCCCCAAAAAAACTAATGATAAATTGTTTGCTAGACTGGACGCTAGCGGCTCAACACATTACAGGTCACGTGAGAGTGACGTCATGTACGTGCGGCCAGTAACTACTCACGCACATCAAGGAAACATTTCAGTCGACACGTGAGGGGGACAGTTTGTACAAATATAGGGAGCGGGTGGAAGGCCGGGGTCCTGTACATACTCCTGGGGTGATACAAGCTGCTCCTCTAAGGTGGGGAGGGGGAGTCTACACAGTTGGTTGAGGTACACAGGTGGGGAGGGGGGTCTACACAGTTCAAAGTCTGCATCAATCAGACGACCCGGTGATTGTCAGGTGTGCACCTCACAGGTGCAGGTGCAGATAGACCAAACAGGTGTAGATAATCCAATCACGTTTCCGGTTGTGTGTGATAATCTTCCTTTGTCTCGGCAACTCGCTGGCAACGAGACAATCCGTGAACTCCTGGGCTATAAATAGCTCCACGTGTCGATCACGTGACGGGGGTCAAGACCTAAACATACAGACAAATGGGCGACAGGCAAATGGACGACAGGCAAATGGACGACAGACAAATGGACGACAGGCAAATGGACGACAGACAAATGGACGACAGGCAAATGGACGACAGGCAAATGGACGACAGGCAAATGGACGACAGGCAAATGGACGACAGACAAATGGACGACAGACAAATGGACGACAGACAAATGGACGACAGACAAAAGGACGACAGGACGACAGACAAATGGACGACAGACAAATAGACGACAGACAAATGGACGACAAATGGGCGACAGACAAATGGACGGCAGACAAATGGACGACAGGACGACAGACAAATGGACGACAGACAAATGGACGACATACAGATGGACGACAGACAAATGGACGACAGGACGACAGACAAATGGACGACAAATGGGCGACAGGCAAATGGACGACAGACAAATGGACGACAGACAAATGGACGACAAATGGGCGACAGACGAATGGACGACAGACAAATGGACGACAGACAAATGGACGACAGACAAATGGACGACAGACAAATGGACGACAGGACGACAGACAAATGGACGACAGACAAATAGACGACAGACAAATGGACGACAAATGGGCGACAGACAAATGGACGACAGACAAATGGACGACATACAGATGGACGACAGACAAATGGACGACATGACGACAGACAAATGGACGACAAATGGGCGACAGACAAATGGACGACAGACAAATGGACGACAGACAAATGGACGACAAATGGGCGACAGACGAATGGACGACAGACAAATGGACGACAGACAAATGGACGACAGACAAATGGACGACAGACAAATGGACGACAGACAAATGGACGACAAATGGGCGACAGACAAATGGACGACAGACAAATGGACGACAGACAAATAGTCGACAGAGAAATGGGCGACAGACAAATGGACGACAGACAAATGGACGACAGACAAATAGTCGACAGAGAAATGGGCGACAGACAAATGGACGACAAATGGGCGACAGACAAATGGACGATGGGTAACTGAGTCAAATGACGAGAAAATTAAACACGAAGGGGAGTTTGACAAAGACGTGTTAGTTTCCAGAAGAAAGAAAAACTGACATGGACTGGGATATTGGGAGGGCTTTTACTTTGGTGCCTCCATACGGTACGCCCCCCCTCCTAACGCCATCAAGAATGGAGCACTACCCCCACATCCCCGCCTCTCAATTAGTAACCTTCGTGCGTCGCTCGCGTCACACGACTCGACTGTCTCATCCAATCAACGCGAGCTTAATTACATCTGACATTTTCTTTTAGGTACCTAATCCACACCATCAGCCGCCCACCATCAGCCGTCCACCATACGTTGACCACCAGCTGACCACACCACCAGCTGACCACACCATCAGATGACCACACCATCCACAACATCAGCTGACCACACCATCAGCTGACCACATCATCCACACCATCAGCTGACCACACCATCAGCTGACCACATCATCCACAACATCAGCTGACCACACCATCAGATGACCACACCATCCACAACATAAGCTGACCACACCATCAGCTGACCACATCATCCACAACATCAGCTGACCACACCATCAGCTGACCACATCATCCACACCATCAGCTGACCACACCATCAGCTGACCACATCATCCACAACATCAGCTGACCACACCATCCACACCATCAGCTGACCACACCATCAGCTGACCACATCATCCACAACATCAGCTGACCACATCCTCCACAACATCAGCTGACCACATCATCCACAACATCAGCTGACCACACCATCCACACCATCAGCTGACCACACCATCAGCTGACCACACCATCCACATCATCAGCTGACCACACCATCAGCTGACCACACCATCCACAACATCAGCTGACCACATCATCCACAACATCAGCTGACTACCATCAGCTGACCACACCATCCACACCATCAGCTGACCACACCATCAGATGACCACATCATCCACAACATCAGCTGACCACATCATCAGCTGACCACACCATCAGCTGACCACATCATCCACAACATCAGCTGACCACATCATCCACAACATCAGCTGACCACACCATCAGCTGACCACACCATCCACACCATCAGCTGACCACACCATCAGCTGACCACACCATCAGCTGACCACACCATCCACACCATCAGCTGACCACACCATCAGCTGACCACACCATCAGCTGACCACACCATCAGCTGACCACACCATCAGCTGACCACACCATCAGCTGACCACACCATCATCTGACCACACCATCAGCTGACCACACTATCAGCTGACCACACCATCAGCTGACCACACCATCAGCTGACCACATCATCCACAACTTCAGCTGACCACATCATCAGCTGACCACACCATCAGCTGACCACATCATCCACAACATCAGCTGACCACATCATCCACAACATCAGCTGACCACACCATCCACACCATCAGCTGACCACACCATCAGCTGACCACACCATCAGCTGACCACACCATCCACACCATCCACACCATCAGCTGACCACACCACCAGCTGACCACACCATCAGCTGACCACACCATCAGCTGACCACACCATCAGCTGACCACACCATCATCTGACCACAGCATCAGCTGACCACACTATCAGCTGACCACACCATCAGCTGACCACACCATCAGCTGACCACACCATCAGCTGACCACACCATCCACACCACAGCCGCCCACCATACGTTGACCATCAACTGCTACAATGGCGGATATCGATCTCTGACAAAAGCCATCGATCTAGACACATCGTCTGCTCATGTTCTGCCTGCACTCAGCCAGTTTTTGTAAAACAACTTTTGGCTATTTAAATGGACAATACACGAGTCACGCTATTGGGTCACTGGCACTATCGACCGCCAGTTAATCCCTGCCTGATATAAACATGGCCTCCAGTTAATCCCTGCCTGCCTATAACGGTGTATACAAACAAGATCGTTGGCGTGATGGTGTGGGGGTAGCACTCTGAACCAGGAAGTAAATTCTTCTACCCCCCACCCCATAACGGGGGTGTGACCGTAGTTCTGCTTATTGTTACATCTGTGTGAGATGGAACCACGCCCTCCCACAATGTGCGGTACCGGCTGCACATTGTGCTGGTGATGAGTTCCAGAGATCTTGTTCGCATTATTCGATGTTAGGGGATTCCATCTGAATGGGGGGGGGGGGGGGTGGTAAAGGTCACGCTGACCTAGTTACGCCGAAGGTCAAGTCACGATGTTCGTCAGATTATTCAGAGAACTTTCTCACATCGTGTGGGATATCTCATCTATCACACACCACAATCACACACCACAATCACACACCACATTCACACATTACACATCACATGCCAATCATCAGATGTCAAACGTAACACACGACAAATAAAACATCAATCATCGCAGATCAAGCATCAGACATCCAACATCAGACATCCAACATCAGACATCCTACATCATACTATCACAACAAAAATTAGTCAGTGATTTTGGTATGGCAATCGGTATATACAGCGAGAGGTTCTAAAGTATCTCAGATGGTTGTATATATATATATATATATATATATATATATATATATATATATATATATATATATATATATATATATATATATATATATATATATATATATATGTTGTGTGTGTATGTATGTATAGTATGTATATATAAGAGTAAAGAAGAGGCATGAGCACATTACTAATTTATCCTTCAAACTAAAGCTATTTTTATAAACCCCCACTCCCCCACCCAAGGCATTAATTATCCTCAACCCTTTCAACTGCCAAGTTTTTTTTGAGTGCTCATAAAGTGCACATTAGACCTAGGTGCGGATAACTCTTGGTGCCAGAATTTCAGGCGACCACTGGCGCTGTGTAACGGCAGTGCTTTCCCTTGGGGTTTGTGAGTCATTGATTCCAATATAAACACGTTTCCCTTTCTTGCACTAGGTGTTGACATTGGCATTTTAACACTAAAACAATTTAATTACAGCTATTTAATCACCATACAACCCCACACATTGAATCCACTTTTCTAAAAATTGACAACCACATTGACTGGTGAAGCATTGTAAAAAAAAAAAAATCAATCGGACACAAAAAGTTAATCCATCGTCTTCTGACAAAGAAACGAATCAGGTTAAAACAAAAAGAAAGGTGAAGGCCACGACAAGCACCACCAAAGAATGGACGTCTTGAATTAAATTTACTCGCATGTGCTTCAGTGTCAATTATAAACTTGAAATATCAAAAAATAACATAAATATTTTAAATACAACTGGTATGATAGGCCAACATTTTGGTTTTGATTTGTTTATTTAGCATTTCGACAGTTGGAGTTTTGTAAAAACCAAATCGATACCTCGCCCGATCTCCGACAGAAGCAGACGATAGATTGTTGTGAACACAGGAGCCTTACAATCATAGCACGTTAAAAAACAGAACTGCAACAAAACTGACTTTTAACGAACCAAAAAATATCCACTTTGAAAAGCAAATGAAGCTCATTGAACCATAGCTAAAGCATTGTCAAAGTAGGGATGCCTTACCGTTCAGATGGTTTATAAATAGAAAAATTCCGTGCAGAAAAAATAAACAAGTAACGGGTATCCTGACGACACTGTGGAGCGGGGAGAATGGTTGACACAGTTCCGCGGGTGACGCGGGCGGTGACTCACTCTCGTCTGCCAGCTTCACCGTCACGCAGGCGTGAGCTAGAGCCGCTCTCTCGCGCTGGGAGACATTTTTTTTTACCTCCCCCTGCCCGCGAGCCGCGTGACGTAATGGGCTCTACCCGTGAAGCTCGCGCGCTAGGCTTGTGCTAAAAATAGACAGGGTCCCCAGCAGGGGAGACTAGCCAGTTTTTTTTTTTCTTTTTTTTTTTTGTGTTGGCAAGTTGATTGAGTAAAACATGACAAGTTCTTTTAGTGTTACTTTAGTCATTATGAATAATGGCACCCGTGTCTTTAACAAGATTATCAGGTGACAAATTTCTGTAATAGCAAGTTTCTGTAGTGGCAAATTTCTGTAATAGCAAGTTTCTGTAGTAGCAAATTTCTGTAATAGCAAGTTTCTGTAGTGGCAAATTTCTGTAATAGCAAGTTTCTGTAGTGGCAAATTTCTGTAATAGCAAGTTTCTGTAGTGGCAAATTTCTGAAATAGCAAGTTTCTGTGGTGGCAAGTTTCTAACGTGGGTGGGTGGGGGTTGTAACCTCTCCTAAGGTGGGGGTTGTAACCTCTCCTAAGGTGGGGGTTGTAACCTCTCCTAAGATGGGGGTTGTAACCTCTCCTAAGGTGGGGGTTGTAACCTCTCCTAAGGTGGGGGTTGTAACCTCTCCTAAGATGGGGGTTGTAACCTCTCCTAAGGTGGGGGTTGTAACCTCTCCTAAGATGGGGGTTGTAACCTCTCCTAAGATGGGGGTTGTAACCTCTCCTAAGGTGGGGGTTGTAACCTCTCCTAAGGTGGGGGTTGTACCAACAAGCAAGGCAGTGATATAACCTGATTACGTCACATCAACCATCACATGTAGAGACGTTATTGCAGGTAGAACTTCATGATGCTGTAGACAAATATTTATTCGTATGCTACTTCATGGTCTATCTGATTTTAGCACAAGATTTCCAAATCTTTCACACCCAGTTCCTATATTTGGATCCTCCCCCCCCCTCCCTTTTTTTCTTCTTTCTTCATCTACCCCCCCCCCCCTATTCAGGTAACCTCAAAATGTCCATCTCTATAATCACGTTACTAGCACGTTGTATGTAAACAACAGCTACATAAAAACAAAGATTTACGTTTTTACTTTCTCGTATAAACGAAGTATAGAGAAAGTAGATTTTTGCAAATCTCGACGTTTTACACCTTACTGATACGGAAAAACAAAATTCTGCAATCTTGTCCGTATGTCTGTGTGTATGTGTGAGTGTGTTTGTGTGTGTCTGTAAATACGATAACTTGAGTACCGTTACAGCTAGCTTGATGAAATTTCATATATAAGTATTTTATCAAAATCGTAGATCCGTAACAACTTTTGAGCGATTTCCGATAACCGGAAATGGTACTTTTTTTACTTTAAATTTTTCAAAAGCCTATAACTTGAGTAATATTTCAGATAGATAAATGAAATTTCACACGTAAGTAAAAGATCTAATTCTCTACCTTCTTTCAAATTTTGAGTAATTTCCGTTGCCCGGAAGTAATAATTTACGCTATTTCCTATTTCTCAAAAAACGAATGTAAATTTATAAAGTACCAATAATATTCAGCACTATTATGCACATTTTATTTGGCGTTCACTGGTGTGCAATTCTTTTTTCTACTATAAATATTTAAAATTGATTAAAAATCATGTCTATAGCCCGAGTTCTCATCCCCTGTTATTTTTATATAAGAATATTCGAGAAAGTTTAGGGGAGTTCACTCCCGGTATATTTTCTTTCTTGTTTATTTCCTGGTACGGGGGGGGGGGGGGGGGTTTAAAGGATGAGAAACCTTTAACCTGTAACCTGGTCACGTGATGGGTGTAACAACAACGTCAGATCTAGGAGGAGAAGTTTTAAACTAGCTCGTTACAGCACATCACTTAAGCCACTTACCGTCACGGTCATGTCTTGGTGGGGGGTGGGGTGTGCTGGGGGGGGGGGGGGGTAGATCCACTTCCCGACTCACGTGCACTCGTTACCTTACGTAATCCCCAGCCACTTAGAAAGTTCTAGAAGTTCTACGGCAGGAAGTGACTCAGTGCATCAGCCGTAATTCAAGTTCAACTGTACATCAGCCGTACATTACCCGTACACCAGCCGTACATCAACCGTACACCAGCCGTACACCAACCGTACACCAGCCGTACAACAACCGTGCATCAACCGTACACCAACCGTACATCAGCCGTACACCAACCGTACACCAGCCGTACATCAGTCGTACACCAACCGTACATCAACCGTACACCAGCCGTACACCAACCGTACACCAACCGTACACCAGCCGTACACCACCCTGTACCGTCATGCTTTAGTCAACGATTGCCTCACCATCAACAGACGTGTGTCTAGCGATGGATGGTGAGCCCCATCATCAGACGTGTCTAGTGGTAGAAGGTGAGCACTATCAACATGTGGACAACGTATGCAGCCAGAGGACGGACAAGAAGCAGACGAGAGGAACGACAGATCAAAGCCACCACCACTAGCCCCCCCCCCACCCACACACCGCTATAGGACTTGAAAAACAGAACATTAGGCCATCGTCCTTTAGAACCTTGGTCAATTAAGAAAACAAAGATCTTTTATCTAATGAAAGTAGAACAACTTTAAATATTAAAAAAAAAAACTAGTACTTTGAATGTGTGGCCGTAATTTTGTAGGCTGTCCTGGTCACATGCACATTTGGAACACATCTGTAGGGGGGGGGGGGGTCACTTGGTGGCGTCTGTTTTACAGCCCTTGTATTCTCAAGAAAAAAATGCTAGCACGATTTGACCAGGGACTAGACCTACAATTTAATTTGTTATCTGGATCAAACCGGCCGTTAATCAGCGACAAGTCTCGTGACTTCACGCCATAGACGAGACGAGAGTTGACGCGTGAACATGAAGGTTTTGATTCTTATATTTCTGGCTGTCGCGGCTGTTGTAAGTTACCCCCCTTTATTTGTTTACCTCCGCTGTTCTGTGAAGCGACACAGTTATCGTTTCTGTTTTCACGGGTAAGGGCGATAAGAAGCCCTGTGAAATACCAAGGGACGATACTCACTCACGGCCCACGGAACAATCACAGAGACAAGTGCAGACAACAACAGGATTTTTAACAGGGAGATAATTCTGTCATTCACTGCAGTCAAATGACGTCATTACTCGACTAATGCATATTTGGCAACCCACACTCTGATATTTATACTATATCTGTTATAAAGCTAATGAAAATATATCGAATCATCTTCTTTTTAAAAGCTTTTATTTAACTTGCTTCCTCTGTCTGAAACGGGCGAGTGAAATTTCGGGCACTTCTAACCGACCAATTTCTCTTAAATTCGGCGTGGGTCAAGACTTGAAGACAATGCAATATGACATTAAATTTGACATAATTGGTACCTAATTAATTTTTAAGACTTAATTAAAATTTTCTGAAATGAATATGCTGTCCTATACTACTATTCCGCACTATTTTTTAATTCTTTATTTTTTTCTCCTATTTAGTACATTATTACATCATAGCCTGTTATTAAAACCTTTTTTTATGCAATGTTTTGGTGTGTACAATCACTATTGACTGGTGCAGAAAACTAAAACCAGAACCTATCACGTGTCACGTGACTTGCTTGTTCACAGACAGCAGATGACAGACAGCATGCCAGACAGACAAACAGCTGTCTGACCAGCTCAGACTGTGCTGCTGGCCAGTGTTGTATGGGCAGCAGATTCATACTGGGCAGAAAACAGCTGGGAGGCACATGTGTACACAGGGGCACTACAGGGGACAGTAAGTTTTTGTGTACACAGGGGCACTACAGGCGACAGTAAGTTTGTGAGGGAGGGGCAGAGGCGTAGCGACCCTTCCCGGCACCCGGGGACAAACTTTCGTTTTGCACCCCCTCCCCCCTCGCGAACTTTTCATTTAGGCGCTCCCCCTAAAGTCGGCGCCCGGGGACATATGTCCCCCGCCCCCCCCCCTCGCTACGCCTCTGGGGAGGGGGTGTAGCTTGGTGGGCTGTAACATGCTTACAGCTTACAAGTTTGACCACACTTAGGTGATCTTGTCACTTCTGTCACACCTATCACACCTGTCACATTTGTCACACCTATCACACCTGTCCCACCTGTCTCACCTGTCACACCTGTCCCACCTGTCTCACCTGTCACACCTGTCCCACCTGTCACATCTGTCACACCTGTCCCATTTGTCACACCTGTTCCACCTGTGCCATATGTCACGTATGTCCCACCTGTCCCATTTGTCACCACCTGTAACACCTGTCCCACCTGTCCCACCTGTCACGTTTGTCCCACCTGTCCCACCTGTCCCACCTGTCACATTTGTCACACCTGTATAACCTGTCACACCTGTCCCACCTGTCCCATTTGTCCCACCTGTCCCACCTGTCCCATTTGTCCCACCTGTCCCACCTGTCCCACCTGTCCCACCTGTCCCACCTGTCACATTTGTCCCACCTGTCACGTTTGTCACCACCTGTCCCATTTGTCCCACCTGTCCCATTTCTCACCACCCAGAATGTTACGTGAACAACGAGCAGTATCTACCGACACATGACAGCACGATGTACTACAACAGCTGTCCCTGTCAGGACGGCAGTCACTGTGTGGGCTCAGGTTTTCGTGAGGTACCCCAGGGGGAGGTTGGTGAGTACACACTACCCCAGGGGGAGGTTGGTGAGTACACACTACCCCAGGGGGAGGTTGGTGAGTACACACTACCCCAGGGGGAGGTTGGTGAGTACACACTACCCCAGGGGGAGGTTGGTGAGTACACACTTTAGGTACCCCAGGGGGGGGGGTGGTGAGTACACACTACCCCAGGGGGAGGTTGGTGAGTACACACTTTAGGTACCCCAGGGGGAGGTTGGTGAGTACACACTTTAGGTACCCCAGGGGGAGGTTGGTGAGTACACACTACCCCAGGGGGAGGTTGGTGAGTACACACTACCCCAGGGGGAGGTTGGTGAGTACACACTACCCCAGGGGGAGGTTGGTGAGTACACACTACCCCAGGGGGAGGTTGGTGAGTACACACTACCCCAGGGGGAGGTTGGTGCGTACACACTACCCCAGGGGGAGGTTGGTGAGTACACACTTTAGGTACCCCAGGGGGGGGGGGGGTTGGTGAGTACACACTACCCCAGGGGGAGGTTGGTGAGTACACACTTTAGGTACCCCAGGGGGAGGTTGGTGAGTACACACTACCCCAGGGGGAGGTTGGTGAGTACACACTACCCCAGGGGGAGGTTGGTGAGTACACACTACCCCAGGGGGAGGTTGGTGAGTACACACTATAGGTACCCCAGGGGGAGGTTGGTGAGTACACACTACCCCAGGGGGAGGTTGGTGAGTACACACTACCCCAGGGGGAGGTTGGTGAGTACACACTTTAGGTACCCCAGGGGGAGGTTGGCGAGTACACATTTTAGGTACCCCAGGGGGAGGTTGGTGAGTACACACTTTAGGTACCCCAGGGGGAGGTTGGTGAGTACACACTTTAGGTACCCCAGGGGGAGGTTGGTGAGTACACACTACCCCAGGGGGAGGTTGGTGAGTACACACTTTAGGTACCCCAGGAGGAGGTTGGTGAGTACACACTTTAGGTACCCCAGGGGGAGGATGGTGAGTACACACTTTAGGTACCCCAGGGGGAGGTTGGTGAGTACACACTTTAGGTACCCCAGGGGGAGGTTGGTGAGTACACACTTTAGGTACCCCAGGGGGAGGTTGGTGAGTACACACTTTAGGTACCCCAGGGGGAGGTTGGTGAGTACACACTTTAGGTACCCCAGGGGGAGGTTGGTGAGTACACACTACCCCAGGGGGAGGTTGGTGAGTACACACTTTAGGTACCCCAGGGGGAGGTTGGTGAGTACACACTTTAGGTACCCCAGGGGGAGGTTGGTGAGTACACACTTTAGGTACCCCAGGGGGAGGTTGGTGAGTACACACTTTAGGTACCCCACGGGGAGGTTGGTGAGTACACACTTTAGGTACCCCAGGGGGAGGTTGGTGAGTACACACTTTAGGTACCCCAGGGGGAGGTTGGTGAGTACACACTTTAGGTACCTCAGGGGGAGGTTGGTGAGTACACACTTTAGGTACCCCAGGGGGAGGTTGGTGAGTACACACTACCCCAGGGGGAGGTTGGTGAGTACACACTTTAGGTACCCCAGGGGGAGGTTGGTGAGTACACACTTTAGGTACCCCAGGGGGAGGTTGGTGAGTACACACTTTAGGTACCCCAGGGGGAGGTTGGTGAGTACACACTTTAGGTACCCCAGGGGGAGGTTGGTGAGTACACACTACCCCAGGGGGAGGTTGGTGAGTACACACTTTAGGTACCCCAGGGGGAGGTTGGTGAGTACACACTTTAGGTACCCCAGGGGGAGGTTGGTGAGTACACACTACCCCAGGGGGAGGTTGGTGAGTACACACTTTAGGTACCCCAGGGGGAGGTTGGTGAGTACACACTTTAGGTACCCCAGGGGGAGGTTGGTGAGTACACACTTTAGGTACCCCAGGGGGAGGTTGGTGAGTACACACTACCCCAGGGGGAGGTTGGTGAGTACACACTTTAGGTACCCCAGGGGGAGGTTGGTGAGTACACACTACCCCAGGGGGAGGTTGGTGAGTACACACTTTAGGTACCCCAGGGGGAGGTTGGTGAGTACACACTTTAGGTACCCCAGGGGGAGGTTGGTGAGTACACACTTTAGGTACCCCAGGCGGAGGTTGGTGAGTACACACTACCCCAGGGGGAGGTTGGTGAGTACACACTTTAGGTACCCCAGGGGGAGGTTGGTGAGTACACACTTTAGGTACCCCAGGGGGAGGTTGGTGAGTACACACTTTAGGTACGCCAGGGGGAGGTTGGTGAGTACACACTTTAGGTACCCCAGGGTTGGTGAGTACACACTGTAGGTACCCCAGGGGGAGGTTGGTGAGTACACATTTTAGGTACCCCAGGGGGAGGTTGGTGAGTACACACTTTAGGTACCCCAGGGGGAGGTTGGTGAGTACACACTTTAGGTACCCCAGGGGGAGGTTGGTGAGTACACACTACCCCAGGGGGAGGTTGGTGAGTACACACTTTAGGTACCCCAGGGGGAGGTTGGTGAGTACACACTTTAGGTACCCCAGGGGGAGGTTGGTGAGTACACACTTTAGGTACCCCAGGGGGAGGTTGGTGAGTACACACTTTAGGTACCCCAGGGGGAGGTTGGTGAGTACACACTTTAGGTACCCCAGGGGGAGGTTGGTGAGTACACACTTTAGGTACCCCAGGGGGAGGTTGGTGAGTACACACTTTAGGTACCCCAGGGGGAGGTTGGTGAGTACACACTTTAGGTACCCCAGGGGGAGGTTGGTGAGTACACACTTTAGGTACCCCACGGGGAGGTTGGTGAGTACACACTTTAGGTACCCCAGGGTTGGTGAGTACACACTTTAGGTACCCCAGGGGGAGGTTGGTGAGTACACACTTTAGGTACCCCAGGGGGAGGTTGGTGAGTACACACTTTAGGTACCCCAGGGTTGGTGAGTACACACTGTAGGTACCCCAGGGGGAGGTTGGTGAGTACACACTTTAGGTACCCCACGGGGAGGTTGGTGAGTACACACTTTAGGTACCCCAGGGGGAGGTTGGTGAGTACACACTTTAGGTACCCCAGGGTTGGTGAGTACACACTTTAGGTACCCCAGGGTTGGTGAGTACACACTTTAGGTACCCCAGGGGGAGGTTGGTGAGTACACACTTTAGGTACCCCAGGGGGAGGTTGGTGAGTACACACTTTAGGTACCCCAGGGGGAGGTTGGTGAGTACACACTTTAGGTACCCCAGGGGGAGGTTGGTGAGTACACACTTTAGGTACCCCAGGGGGAGGTTGGTGAGTACACACTTTAGGTACCCCAGGGGGAGGTTGGTGAGTACACACTTTAGGTACCCCAGGGGGAGGTTGGTGAGTACACACTTTAGGTACCCCAGGGGGAGGTTGGTGAGTACACACTTTAGGTACCCCAGGGTTGGTGAGTACACACTTTAGGTACCCCAGGGTTGGTGAGTACACACTTTAGGTACCCCAGGGGGAGGTTGGTGAGTACACACTTTAGGTACCCCAGGGGGAGGTTGGTGAGTACACACTTTAGGTACCCCAGGGGGAGGTTGGTGAGTACACACTTTAGGTACCACAGGGGAAGTTGGTGAGTACACACTTTAGGTACCCCAGGGGGAGGTTGGTGAGTACACACTTTAGGTACCTCAGGGGAAGGTTGGTGAGTACACACTACCCCAGGGGGAGGTTGGTGAGTACACACATTAGGTACCCCAGGGTTGGTGAGTACACACTTTAGGTACCCCAGGGGGAGGTTGGTGAGTACACACTACCCCAGGGGGAGGTTGGTGAGTACACACTTTAGGTACCCCAGGGGGAGGTTGGTGAGTACACACTTTAGGTACCTCAGGGGAAGGTTGGTGAGTACACACTACCCCAGGGGGAGGTTGGTGAGTACACACTTTAGGTACCCCAGGGGGAGGTTGGTGAGTACACACTTTAGGTACCCCAGGGGGAGGTTGGTGAGTACACACTTTAGGTACCCCACGGGGAGGTTGGTGAGTACACACTTTAGGTACCCCAGGGTTGGTGAGTACACACTTTAGGTACCCCAGGGGGAGGTTGGTGAGTACACACTTTAGGTACGCCAGTGCGAGGTTTCTGAGTACACACTTTAGGTACCCCAGGGCGAGGTTGGTGAGTACACACTTTAGGTACCCCAGGGGGAGGTTGGTGAGTACATACTTTAGGTACCCCAGGGGGAGGTTGGTGGGTACACACTACCCCAGGGGGAGGTTGGTGAGTACACACTTTAGGTACCCCAGGGGGAGGTTGGTGAGTACACCTTTTAGGTACCCCAGGGGGAGGTTGGTGAGTACACACTTTAGGTACCCCAGGGGGAGGTTGGTGAGTACATATTTTAGGTACCCCAGGGGGAGGTTGGTGAGTACACACTTTAGGTACCCCACGGGGAGGTTGGTGAGTACACACTTTAGGTACCTCAGGGGGAGGTTGGTGAGTACACACTTTAGGTACCCCAGGGGGAGGTTGGTGAGTACACATTTTAGGTACCCCAGGGGGAGGTTGGTGAGTATGTAGTTTTAAAATTTAGTCCAATTTTTTTAGGTTTATTAAAAAATGCATAAACAATGTATAACATCCTCCATTTGTTTACATATCAGGCGTGTGTTCGGCCCCTGCCCTGACCAAGAAAGCTGTGGACGCCCCCTGCTCTACTGTCAGGGACTGTGGGGCAGACGAATGTTGTATCAGCCTCATGCAGCCCGTGGGGAGAAGGCGAGCGGCCTTTGGGGCTGGGGGAGTGTGCAAGAAACTTGGTGGAGTCGGAGACTGTAGGTCCTTGTTTGTAGTCTTACACTAATGTCCAGTAGTTGTAGTCTTATAATCATGTCCAAAAGTTGTAGTTTTATAATCATGTCCAGTAGGTGTAGTTTTATAATCATGTCCACAAGTTGTAGTTTTATAATCATGTCCGAAAGTTGTAGTTTTATAATCATGTCCAAATGTTGTAGTTTTATAATCATGTCCGAAAGTTGTAGTTTTATAATCATGTCCAAAGTTGTAGTTTTATAATCATGTCCAAAAGTTGTAGTTTTATAATCATGTCCAAAAGTTGTAGTTTTATAATCATGTCCAAAAGTTGTAGTTTTATAATCATGTCCAAAGTTGTAGTCTTATAATCATGTCCAAAAGTTGTAGTTTTATAATCATGTCCGAAAGTTGTAGTTTTATAATCATGTCCAAATGTTGTAGTTTTATAATCATGTCCGAAAGTTGTAGTTTTATAATCATGTCCAAAGTTGTAGTTTTATAATCATGTCCAAAAGTTGTAGTTTTATAATCATGTCCAAAAGTTGTAGTTTTATAATCATGTCCAAAAGTTGTAGTTTTATAATCATGTCCAAAAGTTGTAGTTTTATAATCATGTCCGAAAGTTGTAGTTTTATAATCATGTCCGAAAGTTGTAGTTTTATAATCATGTCCAAAAGTTGTAGTTTTATAATCATGTCCGAAAGTTGTAGTTTTATAATCATGTCCAAAAGTTGTAGTTTTATAATCATGTCCAAAGGTTGTAGTCTTATAATCATGTCCAAAAGTTGTAGTTTCTTATAATCATGTCCCAAAGTTGTAGTTTTATAATCATGTCCAAAGTTGTAGTTTTATAATCATGTCCGAAAGTTGTAGTTTTATAATCATGTCCGAAAGTTGTAGTTTTATAATCATGTCCCAAAGTTGTAGTTTTATAATCATGTCCAAAAGTTGTAGTTTTATAATCATGTCCAAAAGTTGTAGTTTTATAATCATGTCCCAAAGTTGTAGTTTTATAATCATGTCCAAAAGTTGTAGTTTTATAATCATGTCCAAAAGTTGTAGTTTTATAATCATGTCCAAAAGTTGTAGTTTTATAATCATGTCCAAAGTTGTAGTCTTATAATCATGTCCAAAGTTGTAGTCTTATAATCATGTCCAAAAATTGTAGTTTTATAATCATGTCCAAATGTTGTAGTTTTATAATCATGTCCAAATGTTGTAGTTTTGTAATCATGTCCAAAAGTTGTAGTTTTATAATCATGTCCAAAAGTTGTAGTTTTATAATCATGTCCAAAAGTTGTAGTTTTATAATCATGTCCAAAAGTTTTAGTTTTATAATCATGTCCAAAAGTTGTAGTTTTATAATCATGTCCAAAAGTTGTAGTTTTATAATCATGTCCAAAAGTTGTAGTTTTATAATTATGTCCAAAAGTTGTAGTTTTATAATCATGTCCAAAAGTTGTAGTTTTATAATCATGTCCAAAAGTTGTAGTTTTATTATCATATCCAAAAGTTGTAGTTTTATAACCATGTCCAAATGTAGTTTTATAATCTTGTACAAAAGATATTTCTCAAGATTTATTTTAAAAAAAAGTTTATAATTAACAAATGTAGTAATGTATCTATCCAAAAAATGTTAACTAAAAAAATGTTCATATTCGTCTCACACTGACGCAATTTTTCGCTAAACAAACTTTTCATTTTGACTTAATGTTGACCCCCCCCCTAACTTGACCCCCCACCTTGACCCCCAGACTGCCTGGTGAGGGTGACCCAGGTGTCAGACATGAACATGGAATGTCCCTGTGCCGCTGGTCTGTCCTGCCACGGGTCAGGTTTCATGGTGATACCCCAGGGGGAGACAGGTGAGTCAAACATGGGGGTCGGGTTGGGCCAGTTGACCCTAGGGGGTAAGGTCGGGTGGTCAGTTGACCCTAGGGGTTAGGGGTGATCAGTTGATCCCAGGGGTTAGGGGTGATCAGTTGATCCCAGGGGTTAGGGGTGATCAGTTGACCCTAGGGGGAAGGGTGGGGTGGTCAGTTGACCCTAGGGGGTAGGGTAGGCCAGTTGACCTTAGGGGGTAGGGTGGGATCAGTTGACCCTAGAGGGTATATGGGGGGGGGGGGGTTAGTGAAACCTGGGGGTCGAGTGATCAGTTGACCCTATGGGTACGGTGGGGTGGGTTGACCTTTGGGTGTATGGTGTGGTGAAAACTATCTATGGGTGGGTGTGGGGTGGGGGTGTGGCGAGACTTTAATATTTAATGTTACCATCTGAACATTTAGTCACGTGATGTTTTCTCTTGTCACCAGGAACTTGTGGATAGTCTACACGTCAACGCCAGCAGACGTCACCTCTAGAAGACGTCACCTTTAGCAGACGTCATTTTGCAGAAGATTTTGTTTCAGTTTAAACTTGTTTCCAGCTTGACCGTGAAAAAAAGCAATAAAAATAAATTAATTTGCTTTTTACAAACTTTTATATGTATTTGACAATTTTCCTATCTTTCCTTTTGCCTGTGGCGAATTTTTTAACACAATTTTGACCCAATTCTAATGCAGCGATTTAGTTCAGCTTACAGATTAATTTGTAACCGATAACAACACAAGAATATCTCATTATCAGTCTAACATTCTTCAGTCGCTAAAATATGTAAGAGACTTCATCAGCGACCAATATTTTAACTAATGCAAGTTTTATTTTTATTTTCAACGCATATAAAAGCTTATTATTTTAACAATTAAAAAAAAATACTTTTTTGTTTGAAGATAATGCTAGTGACATTAAGCATTCGGTATCGATTACAACTGTGGGTCACTGATCTAGTCAGGTATCGATTACAACAGTGGGTCACCGATCTAGTTAGGTATCGATTACAACAGGGGGTCACTGATCTAGTCAGGTATCGACTACAACAGTGGGTCACTGATCTAGTCAGGTATCGATTACAACAGTGGGTCACCGATCTAGTTATGTATCGATTACAACATTGGGTCACCGATCTAGTTATGTATCGATTACAACATTGGGTCACCGATCTAGTCAGGTATCGATTACAACAGTGGGTCACCGATCTAGTCAGGTATCGATTACAAGTGTGGGTCACCGATCTAGTCAGGTATCGATTAGACCATGTAACAAAATCACATTTAGTGACAGAAATCAGTTTGTGACTGTCGGTCTCTAATGATGAAAATCAAATAATTTGTTTCTAAGTAAACCTGCTTGTACGTAGGGCCTGTGGCGCAACGGATAACGCGTCTGACTACGGATCAAAAGATTCCAGGTTCGAATCCTGGCAGGCTCGATTTTTTTTTCTCTTTAAAAACCAAAATATGTCTCAATCATTTCTCAACGTCAAATCTTTCCAGTGTTAGGGAACAATGTTCCAGCAACTTGTTCACACATAAAACTTGTTCCAGCAACTTGTTCATATATTCAACTTGTCCCGGGAACTTGTGCCACTACACTTATTTGAGCACATCAACAAGTCTTTCAACAGAAGCTCGCCTGATATATGACAGTTTGTGGAAATTTTTATAACGCAGTTTTTTTTACCCACTTTCCAGATAGATCTCTACCTTTTTCATCGTTGACAATGCAAGAATTAAAATTTTGTAATTTAATTTGATGTTAAAATTAGTTATTAATAATAAATGAAAGGGGTTCGTAACTAAGGGAAGACAACAAGATAAAGTACTAGCTCAATGAGCGAACAGTAGAGGGTGAGCTGTCTGCCACAGCTGGTTCAAAGTTCGAGGGTCAACAACAGGCTTTTGTTTACAATCTACTGGTCGGGGTTTAACCAAAGTATTTTAGACCTAGCCTCTAGGTCCTATAGTGGTCGGGGTTTAACCAAAGTATTTTAGACCTAGCCTCTAGGTCCTATAGTGGTCGGGGTTTAACCAAAGTATTTTAGACCTAGCCTCTAGGCCCTATAGTGTCACCCACATTTCGAACGAATGACTAAAAAGTGTAAAATAATTTTCACATAAAAAAAAAAACAACCTTTTATTTATAAATAAATCACCAAAAACAATTAGAAATAAAAAATGCACTAAAAAGTGAAATATAAATAGATCTACAGTTCGGTTAAACCTTACTAAAGCTATATGCTGGTATGACTAAAAATAAAAGCCTGGGCGCTCAATGATGGAAAGTGAACTTAGGTCTTGTTGTTATAGAACATAAACCTATCATGAACCTATATCCCCTTATGAAAGGGGATATATTCTCCATAAGTGAGCACCCAGATTTATAAATTTATTTCATGAAATATTTAAAGAAATTATACAAATCTATTTCCGCTATTAAACTTCTGGGTACCTCAATCGCTTTACGATTTAAGCGGCTGGGCATAGAGCTGAACACATTATTCCTTTATATGCCGGGGTCACCTACTCTATCCGCCATTTTGACCAAGTTAAAAAGGCCCGCGATGACAGTTAACGAACCGTAACTCCAAATAGCAAGCTTCACTTCAAACATTGGATGACCTCCCCTTAAAAAAAAATTAAAGTAAGCGACAATTACCTTGCTTAAAATAATTACAACTGTAACAACCGCCTGAATCCGGTTTGTGAAAGCAAACAAATTAGACACAAAAGACCTAGAGATTCTAGGTCTTATCTCATTTTTTACACGAGACGAGATTTGACGGAGTTACCGGCCATGAAGTTTGTGATTCTTGGAGTTTTTGTGTTCGCCTGTGTGGTCAGTTGGTCACTTTTTCACATTTCGTCGATGATTCACATTTTTCTTTCACATTTAGTCGATGATTCACATTTTAATTTCATATTTTGTCAAAGAAACACATTTTATCTTCACATATTCTGTAGTTTGTTGCGTGCCGAAGCAGCCATTAAAACATGGCTGCCCATTTATACATACATCATCACACATATGTGAGACGTCGTTACATATAAACGCTGACACAAACATTTTGTAAAGCTGTCCACTAATCTTGTAAAGCTGTACAGCCATAATGTAAAGCTGTACAGCCATTACATAATCAGAGTTCCCCCCTAACCCCCCATAGCTGCCCCTAACCCCCATAGCTGCCCCTAACCCCAAGATAGTGTCGAGTTACCTCCCCAATTGGTTACCTGTAATTAAGTCGGTTCAAACAGTGACGTCAAAGTAATTATCTTGTTGGCATGAAGTGTCTGTTTACTTGTGTTTGTTGGCATGACGTGTCTGTTTACTTGTGTTTGTTGGCATGACGTGTCTGTTTACTTGTGTTTGTTGGCATGTCGTGTCTGTTTACTTGTGTTTGTTGGCATGTCGTGTCTGTTTACTTGTGTTTGTTGGCATGACGTGTCTGTTTACTTGTGTTTGTTGGCATGACGTGTCTGTTTACTTGTGTTTGTTGGCATGACGTGTCTGTTTACTTGTGTTTGTTGGCATGTCGTGTCTGTTTACTTGTGTTTGTTGGCATGTCGTGTCTGTTTACTTGTGTTTGTTGGCATGACGTGTCTGTTTACTTGTGTTTGTTGGCATGACGTGTCTGTTTACTTGTGTTTGTTGGCATGACGTGTCTGTTTACTTGTGTTTGTTGGCATGACGTGTCTGTTTACTTGTGTTTGTTGGCATGTCGTGTCTGTTTACTTGTGTTTGTTGGCATGTCGTGTCTGTTTACTTGTGTTTGTTGGCATGACGTGTCTGTTTACTTGTGTTTGTTGGCATGTCGTGTCTGTTTACTTGTGTTTGTTGGCATGACGTGTCTGTTTACTTGTGTTTGTTGGCATGTCGTGTCTGTTTACTTGTGTTTGTTGGCATGACGTGTCTGTTTACTTGTGTTTGTTGGCATGACGTGTCTGTTTACTTGTGTTTGTTGGCATGACGTGTCTGTTTACTTTGTCCACAGACAGCAGAGGACAGACAGCATGTCAGACAGACAAAGAGCTGTCTGACCAGCTCAGACTGTGCTGCTGGCCAGTGCTGTCTCAGTTCGGCTGTCTTCAGGGGCAGGAGGGAGACGGGAGGGGCGTGTGTGGACAGGGTGACCTCTGGAAACAGTAAGTGTGGGTGTGGGGGTGGGAGGGGATTGGAAATGAAGAAGCGAGGGGCATGTGTGGAAACTGTTAGTGTTGGGGTGTGTGTGTGTGGGGGGGGGGTTGACGGTGGGTAATGTAAAAGCAAAGTTTAAAGTTTTGCAATATTTTGATACTTATTGAGCTATTTTTATGAGTTTTCCGAAAGATTGGCTGTAGGGGCCTGTGACTACGGATCAGAAGATTCCAGGTTCGAATCCTGGCAGGCTCGAAATTATTTTAAAAATAAAATTGTTTTGTTGAAGGGAAGATGGCATAAAATATGAACGTGTACATATCAATATTGATTTTGACATCTGTCCCTCCTGTTACTAGGTAGTCCAAACTGAAATTAACTATTGACTGCAGACTTCTGGAGTGAGTATGTCATGAAAGAACTTTTAATTGTAAGCTCTATGCCACAAATTTTTTAAAAATATCTTAATAAATAAAAAAGTTATGCGATTTTTAAAAAAGCAAAATTTGTTAAAAAACTGATTTTTAAAAAGTGCCATTTTTGAGAACCCATATTTTCTAAACTAAATAACATAGAAGTGTAGAAATTGGTAAAGTTACTGCAAAGTTTGTAATATATATGCCCAATTTTTTTCAGTCATCTAAAATGAGTCTTTCTAAGGTAAAAAAATAATTGAAAATGACAAAAATGCGTTTTGGTCACTTTTATTTTCATAATTTTTTTTTTTTGCTTTGGACATAGAATAACTCTAAAACTATTTTGTTGGTAACATTAACAGGAATAATGTGTTCATTATTTTCAAAAATCACATGAGTTAAAATATTATTTTTAAAAAATGCCACAGTTATCTCGAGCAGGAGAAACAGAATCAAAATTTAGTGGAGTAATGTAATGTAATCTAATAAAGACGTGATGCCTACAAGTAATGCAGCAGTTGCTGCTACACTCAAACCTATTGGGTTGATAACTGCTTTGGGGGAACAGTTTTTAAAACGACAACTCCACATCTTTGTATGTCTTGTTTCCCCCAACCTTGATCTTGTGGAGCATCAAGAGTAAGTGATATGTTTTGGGAATTGTAGTTGGGGGGGGGGGCTTGGCCTTCTTCCCTTCCCTTGTAAGGAAAGTTCTTGATAGGCCACCATAAATGTCTCCAGCTATGGAATAAATAATTGATTTAGTGATTAATAAAATATAATTAGATTTACTACTAGCCTATTGTGTAGGCCTACTATTTATCCTGTGACTGTAGCTGGAAACATGAAAAAGCCTGAAAACACCTTTTTGTTTAAAGAAATTTATACTTGATAGTATATTTTGAACATTAATTCTATTGAATGAAATATTCGTTGTTTGTGCCACAATGGTTGAGATATCCAATGATGAAGATGCCATACTGTGGTTCTCAACATCATATAGGACAACTTAACTGTCCTTCAGTGTTACTATATGCATATAAAATAAATAAATAATGAGAAATACTACTAGTACTACTTACACTTACAACTAATATAACATTTAAAACTAAGTCACAACATGTACAATCTTATTAAATTGCACCACCATCTAAAAATTGATCTGGTACATTTTATTAAGGAGACTGGCGCAGACCATTTCACATTATTCAGCAGGGGAATCAGAATCAAAGTGCACAACAGAAAATTAAAAATTAATCACATTAGTCCTTAAAATTTAGTGTCTTTTGTTTTAGATAAATTGATAAAAATGTATAGTTATTACAATTATAAGTTTCTTTTGTGTTTCAATAATATTTTATAAGTATTTAACCTTCGTTCCCTGTAAATAATTGAGTTCGTCCACATAGTAACCAAGAATGTCTGGTGGCCATTTTGAATTTGTCGATTCATAAATTTTGACGCGATAGTCCAGATAAATTGTAGTAATACGACCCTATCATTAATCCCATTCGATAGATTTTAAAGAATTAGTAAACACTAGCATCTAATAGTTAAGTGCATCCATATTTTAAGTCCCTAGAATGTCCTGAATTAAATAGCTTCACGTTTAAACACACCATGTGTACAAGCGTAGTTCACGCGCTAAAACCGTGGACTAGTAGGGTTCAAATTTACATTAATAACGTGTGCTAATTAAACCAAACTGACATTGAAACTTAAAATTCATTTATTAAAATGGAAATGAAACTTTAAAAATGATACTTACAACTTGTTTGAAGGCTCTAGCAAGGGTAAAATCCGTTTAGCATCATTGGTCGTCAACCTTTAAAACCGTTCGGCGAGCAACTGACTCGGGGCTGAAAGTTGACTCGAGGGTTATATGCTTATTGAGGGTACGGCTTCGCGACCGTAAATCAGAAAGACTTGAATTTACAACACAAAGTAGTTATAAAAGTGAACTTTACATCGGTGTAAAGATTGAAACAGAATTAGTTTGTTTTCGTGTATATATCGTCATTTAAAGTTTAAAAACTGATTTTTTAAAATGAAATAAGCAAGTTATTTTTTCAACTTATACATCAAACGATAGACTAGAATTCGCTCTTTAAAATGACATTAAGATTATGCTTCTACGATGCTTCGTCGCGAAGCCGCAACCAAATGAAATAGTGTGGGGTCGATCGGTACACGCAAAACGGTGAAATTTGTTGACGTAACTGATACTTTTCAAACAAATATAAAACACATTCAAACATATGTTACAGATATAAAAATACCAGATTACGGCAGATAAAGACATAAACTTTATTGACATATAATTTTTATTCTTATAGGACAACTAAAAGTAGTGAAATTTTATTTTTGAAAACCGCAAAAACTGTCCCTAAAACGCACTTTTTCGCCAGTTTGGACTACCTACTGTTACATTAATTTTGTCACCGGCCAGAATGTTACGTGAACAACGAGCAGTATCTACCGACCCATGACAACACGATGTACTACAACAGCTGTCCCTGTCAGGACGGCAGTCACTGTGTGGGCTCAGGTTTTCGTGAGGTACCCCAGGGGGAGGTTGGTGAGTACACACTACCCCAGGGGGAGGTTGGTGAGTACACACTTTAGGTACCCCAGGGGGAGGTTGGTGAGTACACACTACCCCAGGGGGAGGTTGGTGAGTACACACTTTATGTACCCCAGGGGGAGGTTGGTGAGTACACACTTTAGGTACCCCAGGGGGAGGTTGGTGAGTACACACTTTAGGTACCCCAGGGGGAGGTTGGTGAGTACACACTTTATGTACCCCAGGGGGAGGTTGGTGAGTACACACTTTAGGTACCCCAGGGGGAGGTTGGTGAGTACACATTTTAGGTACCCCAGGGGGAGGTTGGTGAGTACACACTTTAGGTACCCCAGGGGGAGGATGGTGAGTACACACTTTAGGTACCCCAGGGGGAGGTTGGTGAGTACACACTTTAGGTACCCCAGGGGGAGGTTGGTAAGTACACACTACCCCAGGGGGAGGTTGGTGAGTACACACTTTAGGTACCCCAGGGGGAGGTTGGTGAGTACACACTTTAGGTACCCCAGGGGGAGGTTGGTGAGTACACACTACCCCAGGGGGAGGTTGGTGAGTACACACTACCTCAGGGGGAGGTTGGTGAGTACACACTTTAGGTACCCCAGGGGGAGGTTGGTGAGTACACACTTTAGGTACCCCAGGGGGAGGTTGGTGAGTACACACTTTAGGTACCCCAGGGGGAGGTTGGTGAGTACACACTTTAGGTACCCCAGGGGGAGGTTGGTGAGTACACACTTTAGGTACCCCAGGGGGAGGTTGGTGAGTACACACTTTAGGTACCCCAGGGGGAGGTTGGTGAGTACACACTTTAGGTACCCCAGGGGGAGGTTGGTGAGTACACACTTTAGGTACCCCAGGGGGAGGTTGGTGAGTACACACTTTAGGTACCCCAGGGGGAGGTTGGTGAGTACACACTTTAGGTACCCCAGGGGGAGGTTGGTGAGTACACACTTTAGGTACCCCAGGGGGAGGTTGGTGAGTACACACTTTAGGTACCCCAGGGGGAGGTTGGTGAGTACACACTTTAGGTACCCCAGGGGGAGGTTGGTGAGTACACACTTTAGGTACCCCAGGGGGAGGTTGGTGAGTACACACTTTAGGTACCCCAGGGGGAGGTTGGTGAGTACACACTTTAGGTACCCCAGGGGGAGGTTGGTGAGTACACACTTTAGGTACCCCAGGGGGAGGTTGGTGAGTACACATTTTAGGTACCCCAGAGTTGGTGAGTACACACTTTAGGTACCCCAGGGTTGGTGAGTACACACTTTAGGTACCCCAGGGGGAGGTTGGTGAGTACACACTTTAGGTACCCCAGGGGGAGGTTGGTGAGTACACACTTTAGGTACCCCAGGGGGAGGTTGGTGAGTACACACTTTAGGTACCCCAGGGGGAGGTTGGTGAGTACACACTTTAGGTACCCCAGGGGGAGGTTGGTGAGTACACACTTTAGGTACCCCAGGGGGAGGTTGGTGAGTACACACTTTAGGTACCCCAGGGGGAGGTTGGTGAGTACACACTTTAGGTACCCCAGGGGGAGGTTGGTGAGTACACACTTTAGGTACCCCAGGGGGAGGTTGGTGAGTACACACTTTAGGTACCCCAGGGGGAGGTTGGTGAGTACACACTTTAGGTACCCCAGGGGGAGGTTGGTGAGTACACACTTTAGGTACCCCAGGGGGAGGTTGGTGAGTACACACTTTAGGTACCCCAGGGGGAGGTTGGTGAGTACACACTTTAGGTACCCCAGGGGGAGGTTGGTGAGTACACACTTTAGGTACCCCAGGGGAAGTTGGTGAGTACACACTTTAGGTACCTCAGGGGGAGGTTGGTGAGTACACACTTTAGGTACCCCAGGGGGAGGTTGGTGAGTACACACTACCCCAGGGGGAGGTTGGTGAGTACACACTTTAGGTACCTCAGGGGGAGGTTGGTGAGTACACACTTTAGGTACCCCAGGGGGAGGTTGGTGAGTACACACTTTAGGTACCCCAGGGGGAGGTTGGTGAGTACACACTTTAGGTACCCCAGGGGGAGGTTGGTGAGTACACACTTTAGGTACCCCAGGGGAAGTTGGTGAGTACACACTTTAGGTACCCCATGGGGGAGGTTGGTGAGTACACACTTTAGGTACCCCAGGGGGAGGTTGGTGAGTACACACTTTAGGTACCCCAGGGGGAGGTTGGTGAGTACACACTTTAGGTACCCCAGGGGGAGGTTGGTGAGTACACACTTTAGGTACCCCAGGGGGAGGTTGGTGAGTACACACTTTAGGTACCCCAGGGGGAGGTTGGTGAGTACACACTTTAGGTACCCCAGGGGGAGGTTGGTGAGTACACATTTTAGGTACCCCAGAGTTGGTGAGTACACACTTTAGGTACCCCAGGGTTGGTGAGTACACACTTTAGGTACCCCAGGGGGAGGTTGGTGAGTACACACTTTAGGTACCCCAGGGGGAGGTTGGTGAGTACACACTTTAGGTACCCCAGGGGGAGGTTGGTGAGTACACACTTTAGGTACCCCAGGGGGAGGTTGGTGAGTACACACTTTAGGTACCCCAGGGGGAGGTTGGTGAGTACACACTTTAGGTACCCCAGGGGGAGGTTGGTGAGTACACACTTTAGGTACCCCAGGGGGAGGTTGGTGAGTACACACTTTAGGTACCCCAGGGGGAGGTTGGTGAGTACACACTTTAGGTACCCCAGGGGGAGGTTGGTGAGTACACACTTTAGGTACCCCAGGGGGAGGTTGGTGAGTACACACTTTAGGTACCCCAGGGGGAGGTTGGTGAGTACACACTTTAGGTACCCCAGGGGGAGGTTGGTGAGTACACATTTTAGGTACCCCAGAGTTGGTGAGTACACACTTTAGGTACCTCAGGGGGAGGTTGGTGAGTACACACTTTAGGTACCCCAGGGGGAGGTTGGTGAGTACACACTACCCCAGGGGGAGGTTGGTGAGTACACACTTTAGGTACCTCAGGGGGAGGTTGGTGAGTACACACTTTAGGTACCCCAGGGGGAGGTTGGTGAGTACACACTTTAGGTACCCCAGGGGGAGGTTGGTGAGTACACACTTTAGGTACCCCAGGGGGAGGTTGGTGAGTACACACTTTAGGTACCCCAGGGGAAGTTGGTGAGTACACACTTTAGGTACCCCAGGGGGAGGTTGGTGAGTACACAGTTTAGGTACCCCAGGGGGAGGTTGGTGAGTACACACTTTAGGTACCCCAGGGGGAGGTTGGTGAGTACACACTTTAGGTACCCCAGGGGGAGGTTGGTGAGTACACATTTTGGGTACCCCAGGGGGAGTTTGGTGAGTACACTTTAGGTACCCCAGGGGGAGGTTGGTTAATACACACTTTACCCCAGGGGGAGGTTGGTGAGTACACACTTTAGGTACCCCAGGGGGAGGTTGGTGAGTACACACTTTAGGTACCCCAGGGGGAGGTTGGTGAGTACACACTTTAGGTACCCCAGGGGGAGGTTGGTGAGTACACACTTTAGGTACCCCAGGGGGAGGTTGGTGAGTACACATTTTAGGTACCCCAGGGGGAGGTTGGTGAGTACACGCTTTAGGTACCCCAGGGGGAGGTTGGTGAGTACACACTTTAGGTACCCCAGGGGGAGGTTGGTGAGTACACACTACCCCAGGGGGAGGTTGGTGAGTACACATTTTAGGTACCCCAGGGGGAGGTTGGTGAGTACACACTACCCCAGGGGGAGGTTGGTGAGTACACACTTTAGGTACCCCAGGGGGAGGTTGGTGAGTACACACTTTAGGTACCCCAGGGGGAGGTTGGTGAGTACACACTTTAGGTACCCCAGGGGGAGGTTGGTGAGTACACACTTTAGGTACCCCAGCGGGAGGTTGGTGAGTACACACTTTAGGTACCCCAGGGGGAGGTTGGTGAGTACACACTTTAGGTACCCCAGGGGGAGGTTGGTGAGTACACACTTTAGGTACCCCAGGGGGAGGTTGGTGAGTACACACTTTAGGTACCCCAGGGGGAGGTTGGTGAGTACACACTTTAGGTACCCCAGGGGGAGGTTGGTGAGTACACACTACCCCAGGGGGAGGTTGGTGAGTACACATTTTAGGTACCCCAGGGGGAGGTTGGTGAGTACACACTTTAGGTACCCCAGGGGGAGGTTGGTGAGTACACATTTTAGGTACCCCAGGGGGAGGTTGGTGAGTACACACTTTAGGTACCCCAGGGGGAGGTTGGTGAGTACACACTTTAGGTACCCCAGGGGGAGGTTGGTGAGTACACACTTTAGGTACCCCAGGGGGAGGTTGGTGAGTACACACTTTAGGTACCCCAGGGGGAGGTTGGTGAGTACACACTTTAGGTACCCCGGGGTTGGTGAGTACACACTTTAGGTACCCCAGGGGGAGGTTGGTGAGTACACACTACCCCAGGGGGAGGTTGGTGAGTACACACTACCCCAGGGGGAGGTTGGTGAGTACACACTACCCCAGCCCCAGGGGGAGGTTGGTGAGTACACACTACCCCAGGGGGAGGTTGGTGAGTACACACTACCCCAGGGGGAGGTTGGTGAGTACACACTTTAGGTGCCCCAGGGGGAGGTTGGTGAGTACACACTTTAGGTACCCCAGGGGGAGGTTGGTGAGTACACACTTTAGGTACCACATGGGGAGGTTGGTGAGTACACACTTTAGGTACCCCAGGGGGAGGTTGGTGAGTACACACTTTAGGTACCCCAGGGGGAGGTTGGTGAGTACACACTTTAGGTACCCCAGGGGGAGGTTGGTGAGTACACACTTTAGGTACCCCAGGGGGAGGTTGGTGAGTACACACTTTAGGTACCCCAGGGGGAGGTTGGTGAGTACACACTTTAGGTACCCCAGGGGGAGGTTGGTGAGTACACACTTTAGGTACCCCAGGGGGAGGTTGGTGAGTACACACTTTAGGTACCCCGGGGTTGGTGAGTACACACTTTAGGTACCCCAGGGGGAGGTTGGTGAGTACACACTACCCCAGGGGGAGGTTGGTGAGTACACACTACCCCAGGGGGAGGTTGGTGAGTACACACTACCCCAGGGGGAGGTTGGTGAGTACACACTTTAGGTACCCCAGGGGGAGGTTGGTGAGTACACACTTTAGGTACCCCAGGGGGAGGTTGGTGAGTACACACTTTAGGTACCACATGGGGAGGTTGGTGAGTACACACTTTAGGTACCCCAGGGGGAGGTTGGTGAGTACACACTTTAGGTACCCCAGGGGGAGGTTGGTGAGTACACACTTTAGGTACCCCAGGGGGAGGTTGGTGAGTACACACTACCCCAGGGGGAGGTTGGTGAGTACACACTTTAGGTACCCCAGGGGGAGGTTGGTGAGTACACACTACCCCAGGGGGAGGTTGGTGAGTACACACTACCCCAGGGGGAGGTTGGTGAGTACACACTTTAGGTACCCCAGGGGGAGGTTGGTGAGTACACACTACCCCAGGGGGAGGTTGGTGAGTACACACTACCCCAGGGGGAGGTTGGTGAGTACACACTACCCCAGGGGGAGGTTGGTGAGTACACACTACCCCAGGGGGAGGTTGGTGAGTACATACTTTAGGTACCCCAGGGGGAGGTTGGTGAGTACACACTTTAGGTACCCCAGGGGGAGGTTGGTGAGTACACACTTTAGGTACCACATGGGGAGGTTGGTGAGTACACACTTTAGGTACCCCAGGGGGAGGTTGGTGAGTACACACTTTAGGTACCCCAGGGGGAGGTTGGTGAGTACACACTTTAGGTACCCCAGGGGGAGGTTGGTGAGTACACATTTTAGGTACCCCAGGGGGAGGTTGGTGAGTACACACTTTAGGTACCCCAGGGGGAGGTTGGTGAGTACACACTTTAGGTACCCCAGGGGGAGGTTGGTGAGTACACACTACCCCAGGGGGAGGTTGGTGAGTACACATTTTAGGTACCCCAGGGGGAGGTTGGTGAGTACACACTACCCCAGGGGGAGGTTGGTGAGTACACACTTTAGGTACCCCAGGGGGAGGTTGGTGAGTACACACTTTAGGTACCCCAGGGGGAGGTTGGTGAGTACACACTTTAGGTACCCCAGGGGGAGGTTGGTGAGTACACATTTTAGGTACCCCAGGGGGAGGTTGGTGAGTACACACTTTAGGTACCCCAGGGGGAGGTTGGTGAGTACACACTTTAGGTACCCCAGGGGGAGGTTGGTGAGTACACACTTTAGGTACCCCAGGGGGAGGTTGGTGAGTACACACTACCCCAGGGGGAGGTTGGTGAGTACACATTTTAGGTACCCCAGGGGGAGGTTGGTGAGTACACACTTTAGGTACCCCAGGGGGAGGTTGGTGAGTACACATTTTAGGTACCCCAGGGGGAGGTTGGTGAGTACACACTTTAGGTACCCCAGGGGGAGGTTGGTGAGTACACACTTTAGGTACCCCAGGGGGAGGTTGGTGAGTACACACTTTAGGTACCCCAGGGGGAGGTTGGTGAGTACACATTTTAGGTACCCCAGGGGGAGGTTGGTGAGTACACACTTTAGGTACCCCAGGGGGAGGTTGGTGAGTACACACTTTAGGTACCCCAGGGGGAGGTTGGTGAGTACACACTACCCCAGGGGGAGGTTGGTGAGTACACACTTTAGGTACCACAGGGGGAGGTTGGTGAGTACACACTTTAGGTACCCCAGGGGGAGGTTGGTGAGTACACACTTTAGGTACCCCAGGGGGAGGTTGGTGAGTACACACTTTAGGTACCCCAGGGGGAGGTTGGTGAGTACACACTTTAGGTACCCCAGGGGGAGGTTGGTGAGTACACACTTTAGGTACCCCAGGGGGAGGTTGGTGAGTACACACTTTAGGTACCCTAGGGGGAGGTTGGTGAGTATGTAATTTTAAAAATATAGTCCAATATTTTAGGTCTATAAAAATGCTTAATCAGTTAAATGTATAACATCCTCCATTTGTTTACATATCAGGCGTGTGTTCGGCCCCTGCCCTGACCAAGAAAGCTGTGGACGCCCCCTGCTCTACTGTCAGGGACTGTGGGGCAGAGGAATGTTGTATCAGCCTCATGCAGCCCGTGGGGAGAAGGCGAGCGGCCTTTGGGGCTGGGGGAGTGTGCAAGAAACTTGGGGGAGTCGGAGACTGTAGGTCCTTTCTGTTAATTAGCATTTGAGTTTCCAATTATCAACTAATTTAACTCGACATCAGTGGTGGGCTGAGAAGGCAGCAGCCAGAGGCCCCGACCAAACTTAATCCGACCCTGCTCAACAGACATGTTAAATTATTAGTGTGAAATTATGCAGTTTCAGTAAAACAAATATCGATGCAATTAAGTAACGTAAGATTGTATATAGAACGCCTGAATCAAATATCACATCACATTAGCATGTAGCCCACACATCATGACGAGAAAACAATAACAAAAGGTAGCCACGCCTGGACCAGTTGGATAGAGGGAGGTTTTGTGGCTACCCTGAAGCAACTCATTAAAAAATTGCATTTTAAAAAATAAATATTAAAATATATTTTACTGGTCATCTGAAAGTAATTGAATGTTATGAGTATCATGGAGGTCAATTACCTTTTATATTTAGACGTTCTGGAACATTTTATCATGGCAAGTCAGCTGGAGAGAGTAAACTTATTCACCATTGTCTGGTTTACCAATGTTACATCTATGTGGACTTGCACATGATTGTGATGTGCATAGGATTGTGATGTGTACATGATTGTGATGTGTACAACATTGTAACGTTTAACTTTTTTAGAAAGTGTACAACTGCCAATAATAACTTTGGTCCACTCCCCCCCCCCCCCCCCCAGCCTGCTTGGTTAGGATCACACAGGTGACTGACATGAACTTGGCCTGTCCCTGCGCTGACGGCCTCAAGTGTAACGGGACGGGCTTGATGGTCATGCCCCTGGGGGAGACAGGTGAGGCAGTGTGGTGTCTTAGGGGGGGGTGGTGGTGTCAGAGGGGTGGTGTCTTAGGGGGGGGTGGTGGTGTCAGAGGGGTGGTGTCTTACAGGGTGGTGTCAGAGGGGTGGTGTCTTACAGGGGTGGTGTCAGAGGGGTGGTGTCTTACAGGGGTGGTGTCTTAGGGGTGGTGTCTTAGGGGGGGTGGTGTCTTAGGGGGTTGGTGTCAGAGGGGTGATGTCTTAGGGGGGTGGTGTCTTAGGGGGGGTGGTGTCTTAGGGGGGTGGTGTCTTAGGGGGTTGGTGTCAGAGGGGTGGTGTCTTAGGGGTGGTGTCTTAGGGGGTTGGTGTCAGAGGGGTGGTGTCTTAGGGGGGTGGTGTCTTAGGGGGGTGGTGTCTTAGGGGGGGGGGGTGGTGTCTTAGGGGGTTGGTGTCAGAGGGGTGGTGTCTTAGGGGGGTGGTGTCTTAGGGGGGTGGTGTCTTAGGGGGGGGTGGTGTCAGGGGGGTGGTGTCAGGGGGGTGGTGTCTTGTATGGGAGTTAAGGTATAAATAATATATATTTAAAACTGTTTGTGTATTCCTGAATGATATCCACTTAAAATTGTATGCTACCCACGTCGTTCTAACGTATTTGTACCCACTCAACAGGAAACTGTGTTTAACTTGTAGCAGAAAACAGACTTGCCAAATGGGAAACAGAAAGCCAAAAATGGGAAACAGAAAGCCAAAAATGGGAAACAGAAAGCCATTCTTTTTTGTTTCAAACCATACAGGATTATATTGTTTTTCGAGAATAAAAATAAGTCATATGTGTTTTTGTCTTATCAATTATCGATTACTGTCTCACACCTGTGATGTTTATGTTGGATATAAATCACGTGTAAAATATGAACCAATCACGTGTGTCACCCACCTTCCCGCCCACAACACAACCAGTAATGACGTCACAGGGGAGGGTATAAAATAAAAACACAACAACCCAATCATTCAGTTGTACAAGAAGTATTAGATTCTCCGACCTGTCAAACAACCACTGTCAGATCTGACATCTGTCATACATCAACTGTCAGACATGTCATCGAACACCAAAGCCAACACAACATGTCTGCTGCTTTGGATGCTTCTCTCTGTTCTGCTGGTGAGTCGCTGGATTTGTCACCAAATATTTCAGGCCATTGTTTAAACTCACATGCAACATGCGGACCACCCGGTTGACGATAAATATTTGACTCGAGGTTTTAAAAAGATGGCTCCATTACTGCCGATAATTTTAAGTGCTCTATTTTTACAGATTTCTTAGGTCGCCTTGCGTGTCTGTTTGTGTGTCTGTCTGTTAGATTATAATCACGTCTTGTAGTTTTGACCCATTTTTAATTTCTTTCAAACTTTCCTTTTGAGTTCATTTCTGATGAAAATGTAAGAATATCTAATTTTTATTTAATTTTTTGTGTTTGTGTTCGCATTTACTTTTGCATTATTTTGAGTTATTGTTTGCGTTTAGGTTTGTGTTTCTATTTGTTTTTGCGTTTGTGTTTTTTTTTTTCGTTTGCATTTGTGTTTTCTTTGTGTTTGGGTTTGCGTTTGGATTTGCGGTTTTTTTTTTTGGTGTGTTTTGGTTGTGGTTAGGGTTATTTTGAAAAGTAATATATTTCCTAAATCCGGTCAATGCCGGGTATATGCTGCTTAGTAAACACACAAGTCATGGTCCTTTACTGATAGACTTTTCACAGAATCTAAAGATAACTATATGATATAAAACATGATCTGCACCTGAGGTAGTCTCCCTGTATACTAGTTGCCTAGAAATGTGTCACCTGAGAGACTGACACCCTCCCACACTCACCCAACCCCACACATCATGACCCCCCCCCCCCCCCCAACATCGACTCCTACCAGCCGTTAACAGCCCACCATCACAAAGACAACAAAACAAATAGTTAATAACAGAATATCAGGGTAACACATCTGGGCCATTGATTGTGTCAAAGTGAGGCTCCCCCTCCCGTCATAGATCAGTATGTCCGGAGGCTGGAGGGTGATGAATCATGTATGTATGCATGCATGTATGTACGTATGGGAGGTAATTATGTACTGGTCGACCTGCTCAAGCCCAACTGAAAGAAAACGACAGGGGGGGGGGGGAAGAGTAGCTGGGAAAGGAGTGGGTGTGGACCCAACAATACAGCTCGACATTTTTCTCTAAAACTTGAGTTTTAGCCACTCTACAAGTCTGGTCAATACATTGTCAGACCAAGGCTTTTGTTCATGGAAATGTTTGGTTAGTTTCCTGTTTGACAGGGTCCCTGTCACTGTTTGACAGGGTCCCTGTCACTGTTTGACAGGGTCCCTGTCACTGTTTGACAGGGTCCCTGCCATGACAGGGTCCCAGCCACTGTTTGACAGGCTGGCTTAGCTGCAGGTAGCAGATCCTGCAACCAGCCGTGTGAGACGAGCGGTCAGTGCAGGAGGGACCTGTGCTGCCTAAGTCCGGTCGTCAGGAGGGGCAGGAGGCAGACGGGAGGGAGGGGCAGGAGGCAGACGGGAGGGAGGGAGGGGCAGGAGGCAGACGGGAGGGAGGGAGGGGCAGGAGGCAGACGGGAGGGAGGGGCAGGAGGCAGACGGGAGGGAGGGAGGGGCAGGAGGCAGACGGGAGGGAGGGAGGGGCAGGAGGCAGACGGGAGGGAGGGAGGGGCAGGAGGCAGACGGGAGGGAGGGAGGGGCAGGAGGCAGACGGGAGGGAGGGAGGGGCAGGAGGCAGACGGGAGGGAGGGAGGGGCAGACGGGAGGGAGGGGCAGGAGGCAGACGGGAGGGAGGGAGGGGCAGGAGGCAGACGGGAGGGAGGGAGGGGCAGGAGGCAGACGGGAGGGAGGGAGGGGCAGGAGGCAGACGGGAGGGAGGGAGGGGCAGGGGGCAGACGGGAGGGAGGGGCAGGAGGCAGACGGGAGGGAGGGAGGGGCAGGAGGCAGACGGGAGGGAGGGAGGGGCAGGGGGCAGACGGGAGGGAGGGGCAGGAGGCAGACGGGAGGGAGGGAGGGGCAGGGGGCAGACGGGAGGGAGGGGCAGGAGGCAGACGGGAGGGAGGGAGGGGCAGGAGGCAGACGGGAGGGAGGGAGGGGCAGGAGGCAGACGGGAGGGAGGGAGGGGCAGGAGGCAGACGGGAGGGAGGGAGGGGCAGTGGGCAGACGGGAGGGAGGGGCAGGAGGCAGACGGGAGGGAGGGAGGGGCAGGAGGCAGACGGGAGGGAGGGAGGGGCAGGAGGCAGACGGGAGGGAGGGAGGGGCAGGAGGCAGACGGGAGGGAGGGAGGGGCAGGAGGCAGACGGGAGGGAGGGGCAGGAGGCAGACGGGAGGGAGGGAGGGGCAGGAGGCAGACGGGAGGGAGGGAGGGGCAGGAGGCAGACGGGAGGGAGGGAGGGGCAGGAGGCAGACGGGAGGGAGGGAGGGGCAGGAGGCAGACGGGAGGGAGGGAGGGGCAGGGGGCAGACGGGAGGGAGGGGCAGGAGGCAGACGGGAGGGAGGGAGGGGCAGGAGGCAGACGGGAGGGAGGGAGGGGCAGGAGGCAGACGGGAGGGAGGGAGGGGCAGGGGGCAGACGGGAGGGAGGGGCAGGAGGCAGACGGGAGGGAGGGAGGGGCAGGAGGCAGACGGGAGGGAGGGAGGGGCAGGGGGCAGACGGGAGGGAGGGGCAGGAGGCAGACGGGAGGGAGGGAGGGGCAGGGGGCAGACGGGAGGGAGGGGCAGGAGGCAGACGGGAGGGAGGGAGGGGCAGGAGGCAGACGGGAGGGAGGGAGGGGCAGGAGGCAGACGGGGGGGAGGGAGGGGCAGGAGGCAGACGGGAGGGAGGGAGGGGCAGGGGGCAGACGGGAGGGAGGGGCAGGAGGCAGACGGGAGGGAGGGAGGGGCAGGAGGCAGACGGGAGGGAGGGAGGGGCAGGAGGCAGACGGGAGGGAGGGAGGGGCAGGAGGCAGACGGGAGGGAGGGAGGGGCAGGGGGCAGACGGGAGGGAGGGAGGGGCAGGGGGCAGACGGGAGGGAGGGGCAGGAGGCAGACGGGAGGGAGGGAGGGGCAGGAGGCAGACGGGAGGGAGGGAGGGGCAGGGGGCAGACGGGAGGGAGGGAGGGGCAGGAGGCAGACGGGAGGGAGGGAGGGGCAGGGGGCAGACGGGAGGGAGGGGCAGGAGGCAGACGGGAGGGAGGGAGGGGCAGGAGGCAGACGGGAGGGAGGGAGGGGCAGGAGGCAGACGGGAGGGAGGGAGGGGCAGGGGGCAGACGGGAGGGAGGGAGGGGCAGGGGGCAGACGGGAGGGAGGGACAGGAGGCAGACGGGAGGGAGGGAGGGGCAGGAGGCAGACGGGAGGGAGGGAGGGGCAGGAGGCAGACGGGAGGGAGGGAGGGGCAGGAGGCAGACGGGAGGGAGGGAGGGGCAGGAGGCAGACGGGAGGGAGGGAGGGGCAGGAGGCAGACGGGAGGGAGGGAGGGGCAGGAGGCAGACGGGAGGGAGGGAGGGGCAGGGGGCAGACGGGAGGGAGGGGCAGGAGGCAGACGGGAGGGAGGGAGGGGCAGGAGGCAGACGGGAGGGAGGGAGGGGCAGGAGGCAGACGGGAGGGAGGGAGGGGCAGGAGGCAGACGGGAGGGAGGGAGGGGCAGGGGGCAGACGGGAGGGAGGGGCAGGAGGCAGACGGGAGGGAGGGAGGGGCAGGAGGCAGACGGGAGGGAGGGAGGGACAGGAGGCAGACGGGAGGGAGGGAGGGGCAGGAGGCAGACGGGAGGGAGGGGCAGGGGGCAGACGGGAGGGAGGGAGGGGCAGGGGGCAGACGGGAGGGAGGGGCAGGAGGCAGACGGGAGGGAGGGAGGGGCAGGAGGCAGACGGGAGGGAGGGAGGGGCAGGAGGCAGACGGGAGGGAGGGAGGGGCAGGAGGCAGACGGGAGGGAGGGAGGGGCAGGAGGCAGACGGGAGGGAGGGAGGGGCAGGGGGCAGACGGGAGGGAGGGGCAGGAGGCAGACGGGAGGGAGGGAGGGGCAGGAGGCAGACGGGAGGGAGGGAGGGGCAGGGGGCAGACGGGAGGGAGGGAGGGGCAGGGGGCAGACGGGAGGGAGGGACAGGAGGCAGACGGGAGGGAGGGAGGGGCAGGAGGCAGACGGGAGGGAGGGAGGGGCAGGAGGCAGACGGGAGGGAGGGAGGGGCAGGAGGCAGACGGGAGGGAGGGAGGGGCAGGAGGCAGACGGGAGGGAGGGAGGGGCAGGGGGCAGACGGGAGGGAGGGGCAGGAGGCAGACGGGAGGGAGGGAGGGGCAGGAGGCAGACGGGAGGGAGGGAGGGGCAGGGGGCAGACGGGAGGGAGGGAGGGGCAGGAGGCAGACGGGAGGGAGGGAGGGGCAGGGGGCAGACGGGAGGGAGGGGCAGGAGGCAGACGGGAGGGAGGGAGGGGCAGGAGGCAGACGGGAGGGAGGGAGGGGCAGGAGGCAGACGGGAGGGAGGGAGGGGCAGGAGGCAGACGGGAGGGAGGGAGGGGCAGGAGGCAGACGGGAGGGAGGGAGGGGCAGGAGGCAGACGGGAGGGAGGGAGGGGCAGGAGGCAGACGGGAGGGAGGGAGGGGCAGGAGGCAGACGGGAGGGAGGGGCAGGAGGCAGACGGGAGGGAGGGGCAGGAGGCAGACGGGAGGGAGGGAGGGGCAGGAGGCAGACGGGAGGAACATGTTCCCCACGGGGAGGACAGGGACAGAGTGAGTTCCAGACTGGTCATTAGTGTCATTAGTGTCATTCCAATTATAAACTGGAACATTATAGCCTACCTGCGACTGCAACGGTTAATATGTTTCCGTGTTGTTTGTATGGTAACGTCTATGTGTCTACCTGTTGTTTCTGTAGGTCAGTGGCTAAAGGCTAACATGTCTGTCCCCAGTGTGTTACGTGAAGAATGACCAATGGCTAAAGGCTAACATGTCTGTCCCCAGTGTGTGAAGAATGACCAGGACTTGACCAACTACACCAGTACCCTGTACATGGACGCCTGCCCGTGTGTGTCGGGCCATAGATGTGTGGGGTCGGGGATTCAGGAGGTCCCACAGGGTGAAACTGGTAAGTAGAGGACAGTGGTATGTATTAGAAGTGGTATGTAGAGGACAGTGGTATTATTAGTGGTAAATAATCTGACAGGATCACTTGGTTACAAATTGAAATGAAAGATACCTAGTGACAGCAAACAGCAGACCCAGTGAGTGCTGGGACCTTAGCACATGGGGGAGTGCTATGGCGTTAGAATATTTGAGCTACAGTCAAATGAGTCTGGTCCGAGTGTTCACACATTGTGTCGCCATGTTTTTATTTCAGGGACTTGCTCGTAACACGCGGACCAGCCTGAACTCTACTCACACCAACACAACACACAACAACACAGCACTGACACAAAGGACTCGACACGTTCTGATCTATGATGTGTAAAGCGCCGTTGTTCACTCACTTTTGAATTGATTAAAGAATATTTACAACATCAGTAAACTTTTGTTGTTTGATTACTTTGCACTGGCTAATTGCCAATAGACCCCTTGTATGTAGGCCTGATTAGAAAAGATAAGCCGTTAGAAAATCATGCAGGCTGAGATAACGGAATTATTTATTGTTTAAAAAAAAGTAAGAAATGAAGTCAAATCATGCCTAGGTTTTAAGAATGGCCTTGATCTAGTTTGTTAGTGCTGCTTGCCGTTTGGTACCCTGCATTGTTGTTGATGGTGTGATGTTCAGTGCGCTACCAAATCTCGACATGAAATATTTGTGTTGTGTTGTGCTTATAGTTGTTTCGGTGGTAAGTACATGAGTTGGGGGGGGGGGGGGGGGGAGGGGTAGGCTGAAGTTATTCGAATGGTAGGTTTGACCACATGGACATACTACTGACCATTTTGTATTGTCCCCCACAGCAACCGTAATCTGTAAATTTGTTTCACATCATTTTGGTAGGTGGTCCCAGAGATGGATGGTCTAACCACCGGCACACGACAGACGGATAGTCTAACCACCGACACACGACAATCTCAGTCATGTAGCACCAGCGCTGACTGTGAGACCAGCTCGTGTTGTCTGAGTCCCATCATCAGGGATGGGAGGAGGCAGGTGGGAGGGAGTTGTGTGGCGAGAGGAAGCGATGGAGGAAGTAAGAGGAGACTTGCATACAAACTTGATTCATTACTGTTGGTTTTCTAAGTCAGGGTATTGCATCAATCCTTCAAACTGAAACATCTCTCTACTCTGTTCATCTCTAGACTGATACATCAATCCTTCAAACTGAAACATCTCTCTACTCTGTTCATCTATAGACTGATACATCAATCCTTCAAACTGAAACATCTCTCTACTCTGTTCATCTCTAGACTGATACATCAATCCTTCAAACTGAAACATCTCTCTACTCTGTTCATCTCTAGACTGATACATCAATCCTTCAAACTGAAACATCTCTCTACTCTGTTCATCTCTAGACTGATACATCAATCCTTCAAACTGAAACATCTCTCTACTCTGTTCATCTCTAGACTGATACATCAATCCTTCAAACTGAAACATCTCTCTACTCTGTTCATCTCTAGACTGATACATCAATCCTTCAAACTGAAACATCTCTCTACTCTGTTCATCTCTAGACTGATACATCAATCCTTCAAACTGAAACATCTCTCTACTCTGTTCATCTCTAGACTGATACATCAATCCTTCAAACTGAAACATCTCTCTACTCTGTTCATCTCTAGACTGATACATCAATCCTTCAAACTGAAACATCTCTCTACTCTGTTCATCTATAGACTGATACATCAATCATTCAAACTGAAACATCTCTCTACTCTGTTCATCTATAGACTGATACATCAATCCTTCAAACTGAAACATCTCTCTACTCTGTTCATCTCTAGACTGATACATCAATCCTTCAAACTGAAACATCTCTCTACTCTGTTCATCTATAGACTGATACATCAATCCTTCAAACTGAAACATCTCTCTACTCTGTTCATCTCTAGACTGATACATCAATCCTTCAAACTGAAACATCTCTCTACTCTGTTCATCTCTAGACTGATACATCAATCCTTCAAACTGAAACATCTCTCTACTCTGTTCATCTATAGACTGATACATCAATCCTTCAAACTGAAACATCTCTCTACTCTGTTCATCTCTAGACTGATACATCAATCCTTCAAACTGAAACATCTCTCTACTCTGTTCATCTATAGACTGATACATCAATCCTTCAAACTGAAACATCTCTCTACTCTGTTCATCTCTAGACTGATACATCAATCCTTCAAACTGAAACATCTCTCTACTCTGTTCATCTCTAGACTGATACATCAATCCTTCAAAATGAAACATCTCTCTACTCTGTTCATCTATAGACTGATACATCAATCCTTCAAACTGAAACATCTCTCTACTCTGTTCATCTCTAGACTGATACATCAATCCTTCAAACTGAAACATCTCTCTACTCTGTTCATCTATAGACTGATACATCAATCCTTCAAACTGAAACATCTCTCTACTCTGTTCATCTCTAGACTGATACATCAATCCTTCAAACTGAAACATCTCTCTACTCTGTTCATCTCTAGACTGATACATCAATCCTTCAAACTGAAACATCTCTCTACTCTGTTCATCTCTAGACTGATACATCAATCCTTCAAACTGAAACATCTCTCTACTCTGTTCATCTATAGACTGATACATCAATCCTTCAAACTGAAACATCTCTCTACTCTGTTCATCTCTAGACTGATACATCAATCCTTCAAACTGAAACATCTCTCTACTCTGTTCATCTCTAGACTGATACATCAATCCTTCAAACTGAAACATCTCTCTACTCTGTTCATCTCTAGACTGATACATCAATCCTTCAAACTGAAACATCTCTCTACTCTGTTCATCTCTAGACTGATACATCAATCCTTCAAACTGAAACATCTCTCTACTCTGTTCATCTCTAGACTGATACATCAATCCTTCAAACTGAAACATCTCTCTACTCTGTTCATCTCTAGACTGATACATCAATCCTTCAAACTGAAACATCTCTCTACTCTGTTCATCTCTAGACTGATACATCAATCCTTCAAACTGAAACATCTCTCTACTCTGTTCATCTCTAGACTGATACATCAATCCTTCAAACTGAAACATCTCTCTACTCTGTTCATCTCTAGACTGATACATCAATCCTTCAAACTGAAACATCTCTCTACTCTGTTCATCTCTAGACTGATACATCAATCCTTCAAACTGAAACATCTCTCTACTCTGTTCATCTCTAGACTGATACATCAATCCTTCAAACTGAAACATCTCTCTACTCTGTTCATCTCTAGACTGATACATCAATCCTTCAAACTGAAACATCTCTCTACTCTGTTCATCTCTAGACTGATCAACTCCTTGGGTCCAGGGGTTGGCATGGGTTTGTGGCTAAGGTCAAGGTCACCTCTTGAGGTATGATCTAACATGATCTGTACTGATACAATGGGACGGCGTGGCCTAGCAGTAGAGAGCTAGACTGCTAACCCAAAAGTCTCGAGTTCGAATCCGAGTTTAAGTCAGTAGAATGTCACTGAGTCCACCCAGCTCTAACTCATGTTAGGACAAAAATGGCATTTAAAAAGTGCGGATCATATTATCCCTTCATGTGCCAAGGTCTCTGAAGCAGATAAACTCTACTTCCTCTGTCCCATGTTTCTTGGGCACGGACGTGGAAAGATGATACTGATACAAAGTACGCTAGTTCCCGGTATTATATCTAACAGTCAAATATAACATTTAAAGACATTTTTGTTATCGTTATGACCAAATGTCGTGTAGTAGCCAGTGGTCAGGTGGTCAAGTGTACAAACTCAACTCAAATGTTCAAGTGTTATCTCTTGGATCTGGTACCCACAGGCTGTTACGTGCGGAATGACCAGCTGTTGAAGGACCATGACGTCACACTGTACCTTGACCTTTGTCCATGTCAGCCTGACCTAGCCTGTGTGGGCACTGGAATGTACGAGGTACCACAGGGGGAGCAAGGTAATCTTGACCACAGCAGTAGAAACTTGACAACAACAGTCGAAACTTGACCACAACAGTAGACACTTGACCACAACAGTAAAAAATTGACCATAACAGTAGAAACTTGACAACAACAGTCGAAACTTGACCACAACAGTAGAAACTTGACCACAACAGTAGAAACTTAACCACAGAGATAGAAACTTGACCACAAAGTAGAAACTTGACCACAGCAGTAGAAACTTGACCACACCAGTAGAAACTTGACCACAACAGTAAAAACTTGACCACAGCAGTAGAAACTTGACCACAGCAGTCCAGATGTGATGAGTTCTAAAATGCCTTAAGCCAACTTGACCAAGACATTACCTGTTTGACTCACCTGTGCTACCTCTGTTCCCCAGGTATTTGCACACCTACAGCAGGTGTAGGGAGGTGAGATACCTGAGTGAGTTGTCTGCCCTGACAGTCATGACATCATAGTGGTTCCCACAACTGGCAGGAGGTAACCTTGTAGAAAAACATTTTTATCTGTTGCAGACATCATACAACCGTTCCTTCTGGAGTACATACAAGTGGACACACTTTATTTCACACACACACATAATTTAGCCAAATAACAAAAGACGTGCCAAATTAAAGTTTTTTGTTTTATTTTATATGCAGCTCAAATATAATTTCTATTTATAGCAAGCAATTGATTGGTCCACTCATTCATAGATCACAATCTTATTATATATATATATATATATATATATATATATATATATATATATATATATATATATATATATATATATATATATATATATATATATATATATATGCACTATGCACACAAAGACAGGTTAGCAAATGTTAAAACTTTAAAACTGTACAGGAACATTTGACAAGGTATATCACTGTTTTGATCAAGTCTGGCAAAAGGCAGGGAAATAACTCTTTGCTGACTTTAAAACCAGATTTTTTAAACTAGTAAAATCCATGAAGGACAGAAGTAGACAAAATATAAAATCTTAGTTTTTTATAAAAACAAATTCATGTAATCAAAATACGCATTTAACTTCAAAATTGTCTTATTAGATAATCTGTCATACTTTTAAAAGATGGACGGAAACAAGTAAATTTATGGACAGGAGAGAAAAAGACAAGGCTTTTTTATATATTTAATTAAGTACTGCAAAACCACAGAAAAAACAAGGTTTTATTATATATTTAAGTACTGTAAAATCATGCTTGTAAAATATTCTGGCAATATGCCAGAAAAAAAAAAGTCTACAACAAATGTTGACAAAAAAAAAACAATAGAGATTCGTTTAAGTTGGTAGAATAAAAGTAGATGTCACTAAAAGGCTGGTCTGCATGACAGAAGTACATTGTAATGTAAACAATGAAACAATCAAGTACTAGTTTGTGTCGAATGATTACTTAAATCAACCCTAATACAATAGCAAAACATTTGAAAGGCAATAAAAGGTTAATTTTAAACATGACACATTTGTGTACACAACAATATGGTCCACTGGAGGGAAAGTTGAAAGTAAGGTCAAATAAACAGGCCTACACATTAAACATGTACCCAAACAAAGATACATTTAATTGGGATAATTGTTTAACTTGTATCTTTTATTATCTCAATAACTTAAAACAATTTTTTTTTAAAGTTTCACCAGAAAAAAATGAAACATGAATACTAAAATAAAAACTTTAAGGTCTACAGCAAAAATGTTAAAAAATGGTTTAGGTGTTTAACACAGATGTGGACGGCTAGGCTATAATACAAACATTTTCTAGAAACATTAAAATTCATGGATAAAATATTCACAACCACTGATAGTTCTCAAATCTGAACCTTCCACTTCTGATCTGATGAGATAATCTAATGAGATAATCTGATGAGATAATCTGATGAAACAACCTAATGAAATAATTTAATGAGATAATCTAATGAGAGCTCAACCTAAATTACAGACCCAGTATTTCAGAAATAAATGAAGTATTTAACTTCAATTTTTTTTTTAAATCTGATAATGCGGAAGTGTGGTTATTGCAGCATTATAATTTTAACATGTATTTAAAGAAAATATTTTCATTTACTTTAAAAGCTATTTAAGTTACTGACTATTGTAACAAAATTTTTAATTGGAATAAAATTCTTAATCACAGCTACAGCTGTAGGTCAGTGATTTATCACAGGTGTAGGTCAGTGATCTATCACAACTGTAGGTCAGTGACCTATCACAACTGTAGGTCAGTGACCTATCACAACTGTAGATCAGTGACCTATCACAACCTTGAAGGATTTGTTCACCAAGTATTGGTCAGATGTAAGGTGTACTGACCACAAACAACATGAGTGCCCCACCCCCAGTAAGTGTTGACTCCCAACAACACAACATTCATCTCATCGTTTACCGTTTGTGTTCTAGACATATGGAGCAGATGAAGTAGAGTTCATCAGTTACAGAACATCCCGAGCTAAATAAAAAAATGCCTTCACTTGCTGTATGTACACATCACCATCTGACTTTACTTGCTGTATGTACACATCACCATCTGACTTTACTTGCTGTATGTACACATCACACCATAAACTGATATGTTGGAGAAGTTTCCAGACAAGATATTTCACCAATGGAACTCTGGGATGGTCAGGTCATGCGCAGCAATTTGTTTTCTTCTTCTCAAACAGGTCGGTGCTAGACTTCTGCACCTCTGGCAACATCAAGACAGAAATAATCTCAGAGTGGTTTTTTTAGTCTCTACAAGATGTAAGGAGTGTTTTGTATAAACAGTGGGGGTCATTGTGGATGGTCAAATAACTGTGGGGGTCATTGTGGATGGTCAAATAACTGTGGGGGTCATTGTGGATGGTCAAATAACTGTGGGGGTCAATGTGGATGGTCAAATAACTGTGGGGGTCAATGTGGATGGTCAAATAACTGTGGGGGTCATTGTGGATGGTCAAATAACTGTGGGGGTCAATGTGGATGGTCAAATAACTGTGGGGGTCATTGTGGATGGTCAAATAACTATCTTATGGTGGGGATCTATTGGGTGGTAATATTTTGGTAGTGACATCAAATTTTTTAATTTACTTTTTTTTAGAGAAACTTGTTAGAAGAGTAAATGTTTTCTGTGGTTTCATGTGAACAACATACATACAAGCCTGTACTTGTGTAGATAAATGCACAGTTCAACATTTAGGTGAATTGGCATAGTTGTATGTGAACTTACGTATAGTCCCAATCTGTCTGGATGACACAGATGACACCTCCAGCTCCTTGAGTAATGTGTCATCAAATGACAGGCACATGGCACGGAAGAAAAAATCTTGCACATTTTCACCTAAAACACACACAAACATGTCAAGCTTAAAGTTTTTTTTTCCTATGGGCTAGAAGGAATGTTAGCAAGTTAAAATAAGAAAAAGTGCAGCAAAAAACTACAGAACAATTAAATACAAGAAACAAAATAAGATTAAAATATTTAAAGACTATCTCATTTAAAAAATACAATAAATTGTGTGATGCACCAACAAAAAAACTAAATTGTGTGATGTACCAACAAAAAACTAAATTGTGTGATGTACCAACAAAAAACTAAATTGTGTGATGTACCAACAAAAAACTAAATTGTGTGATGTACCAACAAAAAACTAAATTGTGTGATGTACCAACAAAAAAACTAAATTGTGTGATGCACCAACAAAAAAACTAAATTGTGTGATGTACCAACAAAAAACTAAATTGTGTGATGCACCAAGAAAAAACTAAATTGTGTGATGCACCAAGAAAAAACTAAATTGTGTGATGCACCAAGAAAAAACTAATCTGTACCAGTTTTAGAGGAGGTAGCCCAGTACTCAGCCCCCATTTTCTTGGAATACTTGAGGGCACGTTGCTCTACATCTGTGTAGGCTGCTGGGGCCTAGACGGTGGAGGAACAAGAAGTCAGTGAAGGGGAACGTGCTGTCAGTGGTTGGAGCAACATGGTGTCAATGGGTGGGGGAACATGGTGTCATAAGCTTATTTTCTAGTTTATAAATAATGAGAAATGGAATGACGTGGCCTAGCAGTAGAGAGCTAGAGAACTAACCCGAGAGTTTTGAGTTCAAATTCGGGTACAAATCAGTGGAACGTCCCTGAGTCCACCCAGCTCTGATGGGTACTTAACTTAAGTTAGGGAAACAAGGGCGGCTGGGCATAGTGATGACCACACTATTCTTCATATGCCAATGTCTCTGAAGTAGATGAACTTCATCTGCCCCATTTGTCTTGGGCACGATGGGAAATGATGATGAAATAATGAGAATTTTGTTTTTTTTTAGTTGTCATTTTGTTGCTAGAGATTGGTCAACAGACCACAGCAGATGAGCATCATTGAGCTCTACTGGCACAGCAACTATGACTCAACCACCCCTGCCCTCACCCATCACTAGCCATCCACCCCTGCCCCACCCATCACTTGCCATCCACCCCTGCCCCCACCCATCACTTGCCATCCACCCCTGCCCCCACCCACCACTTGCCATCCACCCCTGCCCCCACCCATCACTTGCCATCTACCCCTGCCCTCACCCATCACTTGCCATCCCCCCCTGCCCCCCCCCTTCCCACACTCACCACTTGCCATCCACCCCTGCCCCCCCCCACTTGCCATCCACCCCTGCCCCCCCCCCCCCCCACTTGCCATCCACCCCTCCCCCACCCATCACTTGCCGTCCACCCCTGCCCCCCCCCCACTTGCCACCCACCCCTGCCCCCCCCCCCCCCCCCCCACTTGCCACCCACCCCCTTCCCCCACTCACCAGCAGATCTTTCTTGGTCCCCACCAGAAACTTGACAGGGTTGTCAGCACTAGAGGTAGCCTCCTCCATCCACTTGGTTGTGTGATGTAAGCTTTCTTCATCCGTCAGGTCAAAGGTTACAATCACGACTGTTCAACAGTACAAAATAGACACACGTACAGATTAGCCAGATACAAATTGCAAACATTTTTTATAAAAGAAGAATAAATGCTGCTAGAAAATAAATGATTAGCTAATTCATTTTTAAAATACAGTCAGCCATCCTTAACCATTAATGTCCCATTCATTCTACCAAAACTCCACCCATGACGGCCCAATGTAAGGAGCATAACTCTGTATGATCAAGTGAATAGTTTCACAAAATATTTGTTTTTGTTTAAATGAAATTGAAAATTAAGATAAAAATTACTGCTTAATGTTGGGAATAAACCTGGCTTTCCAACAGTATTAAATAGAATATATTATATTCGGTACAAGTACAGTATAAAAATAAAAAATGTCGGAGATAATTCAAAACAGGTCATTTTCTGTAGTCAACTTTATTTATTTTTGTCTAAACAACTATGCATCGAATTTAACAGTTAAATATCAATTTGGTTATGTTTAAGATATATAATTCATAAAATACATGCCTAGATACGTTTAGAGGCATTATTTTATTTTATTTTTAATATTAAATCGACTAAAAATAGGACAGATGAGTCTAAAATTTCGAGATAGAAAGAAACTATTCTTTTTTATCTTTCAAAAGCGCCATTGAAATTAGAAGACCGGAAAAGGATGCTGAAACTATCAGACTTCCTGTTTAGTAAAAAATTAGGATTTGTAGGCCAAATTTTAATGAACAAATTTAATTTTTCTATGCGTATTGTAAGCGGGCGGCAGCGGGCGTTACGGGACATTAACGGTGTCGGGCGGCAGCGGGCGTTACGGGACATTAATGGTTAAGGGGGCGTAAGTTTTATAAAACTAAAAAGATGAAAAATATTGTTAATGTTTTTTTCCCAAAATTAAAGTCAAATAGAACACACAAAAAACAGTTATAAAACAAAATATGGAGCTTTGTTCCTGAAGAATGGTTCAGCTTGGACAAGTTTCTTGTCAGTTTAAACAAGCCATAGTGGACACACCACAACATGACCTCCAAAGATGACATGACGTAGACAACAAATTATGTTGACACGAACCTAAAGCTGGCAAAACCTTCCATCCCCCCACCCCCTCCCAGTATGTACTCACTCTGGGCTCCCCTGTAGTAGGACGCTGCAATACATTTGAACCTTTCTTGTCCTGCTGTATCCCATCTAGAGGGTAGAAAAAGTCTTTGTTTATTGTCATTCAGTTTCACTTCAGTTAGAGGTGCATTAAAATATTTTGTGATGATAAATAAAAAGCAGTATTTTACCTAGCAATTAGGTTATCAGAGATAAAATATTACATTCCAAATTACACTAAACGTATACTGAGTCTGTAATGTTATGTTACTGGCACTAGCATAACACAGAACTTACATCTGTAATGTTATTGGTACTGACGTAACACTGAACTTACATCTGTAATGTTATTGGTACGGAGAGAACACTAAACTTCTCCACTTCAAAGTCCACACCTATTGTTGCTTTGTATTCCCTGTCAAACACATCATGACAAAACCTAGAGAATACAAAAGTTTTATCCATAAGTAAACTAGACATGACTGTTCAAAACCTCCTGAAATATTAATTACTTCCCACCTACAAGGTAAACCACAGCACACAACGCATGCTTAAAATGTTACAACACCAACCAACAGAGTTTCAGGGCACCTGTTGACCAGTGTTTAAAATGTTACAACACCAACCAACAGTTCTAACAGAAAGGCCAGTATAGTTATAGCGCACCTGTTGACCAGGCTTGTCTTGCCCACTGAGACGTCACCCACCAGAACAGCTTTGGTTATCTTTAGACTGTAACAGACAATAACATTTGCACACACCTCATTAGATATATCAACAATCTCACTAAGTATATCAACAATACATCTCATTAATTATATCAACAATACATCTCACTAATTATATCAACAATACATCTCACTAATTATATCAACAATACATCTCACAAATTATATCAACTATACATCTCACTAATTATATCAACAATACATCTCACTAATTATATCAACAATACATCTCACTAATCATATCAACAATACATCTCACAAATTATATCAACTATACATCTCACTAATTATATCAACTATACATCTCACTAATTATATCAAGATACGTCTTACTAATTATATCAACAATACATCTCTCTAATTATATCAACAATACATCTCTCTAATTATATCAACAATACATCTCACTAATTATATCAACAATACATCTCACTAAATATATCAACTATACATCTCACTAATTAATTATATCAACAATACATCTCACTAATTATATCAACAATACATCTCACTAATTATATCAACAATACATCTCTCTAATTATATCAACAATACATCTCACTCATTATATCAACAAAACATCTCACTACATAAAGGATCTCAACCAACTAAAGAGAAAAGTTATATAAAAATTACTCTGTTACAATTCTGGTTACGTTTTCTTGTAGTTTAAAGAGATATTGTGATAAAGGCATATATGGATTTAAAAAAATTAAAACATGTAGGGGCTTTATACTACAATAATACAATGCCTGTATGTTTTAAAACTTTATAAAATGTAACTAATTACTAACCCTACAATAATACAATGCCTGTATGTTTTAAAAAAAAATGTAACTAATTACTAACCCTACACGTCCAGTCCTGTTTTCTGAGCAGGCTGCCTTGACCTTCGGGTGAAAGTTGACTTTAGAATATGGTGTTCCATCAGGGTGATAGGCCTAAAATTTAAGACATCGACATTGTATAAAATAAAATTATAGCTATAATATATTGGGCCTAACATTAACAATTTAAAAAAAACGTAGTAGATGAATGAGTGTAACTGCCAAAGTTGAGTAACAGTTTATCTGGCTTTACTTTAATCAGTGTAATAGTCAGCTTTATTCTTTATTCAAGTTTTCAGAATCAGTAGTAGTTTAGTTAAAAGTAATATATTTGATTCAAAAAGCCTACATCACAATAGGGCCTACTTGTATTAATAAAGCCATATTTTTTTTAATTGATGAGTCACCTTTCTTTCACATTATTACTATCATTACTAGTTACTAGTACGGCCAATTTTATGTACCTTAAACGATAGTTTACCTTGCCTTAAAAACATATTAAGCAGGTAATACTGTTGACTGAATTTGTAAATTTAAGATTAAGGCAAATCTGGACCTTAAGCCTAATTAATAATTATAATAATTTCCCATTTAGTGCATTTAGGCCTAGGCCTAATTTAATTTTACATTTTTGACAATAACTTTAGACTTTAGAGCCAGAGGGCTTATAAGATCTAGACCAGGGGTCTCCAAACTACGGCCCGCGTGCCGGATGCGGCCCGCGGAGATCTTTTTGTCCAAGGAAAATTGTTTGTTGGTGATTGCTGAAAAAGTTTGCCCAGAAAAATCAAAGACATGCCTGGAAGAAACTGGCCCCCGAACTGAAATTTGATAGTTAATGCGGCCCTCGGACTGAAAAGTTTGGAGACCCCTGATCTAGACTCTACTCTCTAGACTATTCTAGACTAGAGTCTAGATCTAAGTAAGGGCCTAATAGTAGTCTAAGTATTAAATAAAAGTAACAGTTTTATCGATGAATTAAATCATTAAGTTTAATTATATTAATTATAATTAGGCCTAAGATCTAATCTAAGATATTTATTTTGTTATTTTCAACTAACCGGTGAAAACTTGGTGATAACACGATCAGAAGCCACTGGACTAAGAACTATTCTAGATGACGACATTTTGTTTCTAGGCATCCACAAGAGCCTCCTAAAAATATTCTAATTATCTTTTACTAGATCTACTGTTAATAACAATTATTAACAGTGAGCCATATTTGTTTGGGAGGTAATCTAGACTTGAATTAAAATTATAAAATGTAAGCTGAGATTTAACAACAAAAACGTAACCCGGAAACAAAAGTAAAATTATCTTCAATTTAGATGAGTTCCAAATTTTAGAAAAGTATCCACCATAAGTACAAAACAAATTTAATAAAATTATAATATTTCAGCCATCGTTTTTACGTTAAAAAAATGAATTATTTTAACATCTAGATCTGCATTACGAGGCAAATGATATATTTAAAAATAAGAATACGAAAAAACCCACAAAAATTACACTCCATTACACTCCGACCGGGGTGTAACGACATACTTTATATTTAATTTAAAAAATAATGTTAAAAAAACAGGCGTAACTAGGGGAGGTAGTATGGGGCGGCTCCCCCGGCACCGACTGTAACAGGGCGCAAACGGGGGTAGAAAAATAAGTAAAAAGCTCATGTGTGATGATCGGCATAAAAAGTGTGACGTCATTTATATATGACCCACCAGTTTGTTTTTGACTATTTATAAAGTTTACTAGATTCTTTTTCGTCAATGTATTTTACAAGTTTACTAGTCGTCCTGGCCAGGCCCTGCACTGGCATCTCTGAAAAACAATCTGTAAAGGACCATGACTTGTGTGTTTAGTAATCAGCATTTACCCGGCATTGCCCACCCTAACTACAACCAACCAAAACACAAAAAAGCGCAAACATAACACTAAAACAAATGCAAACGAAAACGAAAACACAAAAGCAAACGCAAAGACAAACCCAACTACAAACACAAAGAAAACACAAACACTAACGCAAACAAAAAAAAAAAGCAAACGAAATCAAACACAAACCCAAACGCAAACACAAACCCAAACACAACGAAACAAAACAAAAACACAAAAAAACAACAACAACGCAAACATAACAAATACAAAGAAAACACAAACGCAAACAAAAAAGCAAACGAAAACAAACCCAAACCCATGTGATGTCCCACATTGTTAACTGTGGTGACTGGTGCCCCACATTGTTAACTGTGTATGGTGACTGCCTGTCCCACATTGTTAACTGTGTGACTGGTGTCACACATTGTTAACTGTGGTGACTGGTGTCCCACATTGTTAACTGTGGTGACTGGTGTCTCACATTGTTAACTGTGTATGGTGACTGGTGTCTCACATTGTTAACTGTGGTGACTGGTGTCCCACATTGTTAACTGTGTATGGTGACTGGTGTCCCACATTGTTAACTGTGGTGACTGGTGTCTTACATTGTTAACTGTGGTGACTGGTGTCTCACATTGTTAACTGTGTATGGTGACTGGTGTCCCACATTGTTAACTGTGGTGACTGGTGTCTCACATTGTTAACTGTGGTGACTGGTGTCTCACATTGTTAACTGTGGTGACTGGTGTCTCACATTGTTAACTGTGTATGGTGACTGGTGTCTCACATTGTTAACTGCGGTGACTGGTTTCTTACATTGTTAACTGTGGTGACTGGTGTCCCACATTGTTAACTGCGTATGGTGACTGGTGTCTCACATTGTTAACTGTGTATGGTGACTGGTGTCTCACATTGTTAACTGTGTATGGTGACTGGTGTCTTACATTGTTAACTGTGGTGACTGGTGTCTCACATTGTTAACTGTGTATGGTGACTGGTGTCCCACATTGTTAACTGTGTATGGTGACTGGTGTCTCACATTGTTAACTGTGGTAACTGGTGTCCCACATTGTTAACTGTGGTGACTGGTGTCCCACATTGTTAACTGTGTATGGTGACTGGTGTCTCACATTGTTAACTGTGTATGGTGACTGGTGTCTCACATTGTTAACTGTGGTGACTGGTGTCTCACATTGTTAACTGTGGTGACTGGTGTCCCACATTGTTAACTGTGTATGGTGACTGGTGTCTCACATTGTTAACTGTGGTGACTGGTGTCTCACATTGTTAACTGTGGTGACTGGTGTCTCACATTGTTAACTGTGGTGACTGGTGTCCCACATTGTTAACTGTGTATGGTGACTGGTGTCCCACATTGTTAACTGTGGTGACTGGTGTCTCACATTAACTGTGGTGACTGGTGTCTCACATTGTTAACTGTGTATGGTGACTGGTGTCCCACATTGTTAACTGTGTATGGTGACTGGTGTCTCACATTGTTAACTGTGGTGACTGGTGTCTCACATTGTTAACTGTGGTGACTGGTGTCCCACATTGTTAACTGTGTATGGTGACTGGTGTCCCACATTGTTAACTGTGGTGACTGGTGTCTCACATTGTTAACTGTGGTGACTGGTGTCTCACATTGTTAACTGTGTATGGTGACTGGTGTCCCACATTGTTAACTGTGGTGACTGGTGTCTCATATTGTTAACTGTGGTGACTGGTGTCTCACATTGTTAACTGCGCATGGTGACTGGTGTCCCACATTGTTAACTGTGGTGACTGGTGTCTCACATTGTTAACTGCGCATGGTGACTGGTGTCCCACATTGTTAACTGTGGTGACTGGTGTCTCATATTGTTAACTGTGGTGACTGGTGTCTCACATTGTTAACTGCGCATGGTGACTGGTGTCCCACATTGTTAACTGTGGTGACTGGTGTCTCACATTGTTAACTGCGCATGGTGACTGGTGTCCCACATTGTTAACTGTGGTGACTGGTGTCCCACATTGTTAACTGTGGTGACTGGTGTCCCACATTGTTAACTGTGGTAACTGGTGTCCCACATTGTTAACTGTGTATGGTGACTGGTGTCCCAAATGGTGTTTGACAACTGTATTGGCCAGGGCCCCATAATGCGTGCGACAACTCGAGTTCAAAGTTCAACCAATCATCCACCTTGTATTCTACACGCCCCAACAACTCTCACACCCAATGGGTTTATTTTTTCCAATCGTTTTCAGTTTACTCAATAAAATACACTTTCTCTCCTTACACTAACTCATAAAAAGTAATCCTACATTTGATACACATTTATTGACAATCTTTAATGAACAGCCTGTATGTTAAATGTATTATCTTTACACATATATTTTCAAATAAATAACACATGGTTAAAATTGTAAGTCCTACTAGGGCAAATATTCTCCTCTCAAGTAAATCTTTAAAACAGCGACCAATCCAACAAGAAGGTTCATACACCTGCCTCAGTTCTTGGGCTCAAATTACCTGAAGCATTTGGAGCAATATACGACTTAGAATATATGACTTAGCCTGACCTTGACCCATTGATCAGAGTCTACACTCATATACGATAGATTGGACGGCAGAGTCATGTTAGGTGGGGGGAGGGGGGGGGTAGTAGATGTCATTAAACAGACATACGAAAATGTGACAACATGCTATGATATGGTTAGACCACGCGCATCTCTTGATCAAAGGTATTAATTACAATAATTAGGTTGATTAGACAGGTGAGGTTTTAAGGTCAGACATGATTACAGCTTGGTGGCTGGTGAGTATCCCACGGGGGAGGGGGGGTGAGTTGTTTCCCAGCTCGAGGGGTCTAGTTAGTGTTGATAAATGTTTTGTTAACAATTTCCAATCGGCAGATTTTACTTTTAGATTCTGCCATTGATGTCGTATGTACAATTGTGTCTGCAGAACTCTACAACTATTTTAAACTACAGCACGACGTGATGATCAAATAAAAGATTGTCTTTCTCGACACACCTCCATCACACATTGGTGCCTGGTCTAACTGGGGGGGGGGGGGGGGGCACCTGGAGGTCACGAGACATTATGATGGACGTCACACAACACATCATGACAGACGTCACAAGACATCACGACAGACGTCACAACACATCATGACAACACATCGCGATGCGAGAGGTCAAGGGTTGTATATTTTCGTGAATCAACTCAAGCTTTAGTTTGTGCAGTTGGGCTAGCCTAGTCTGTTGGTCTGTGTCGGGTAAGTCCTGAGCTGTTGCCGGACTGCCGGCCCTTGAGCCGGTCCTTGAGCCGGCACACCAGACGGCTCCAACTGCTGCAGCAGTCTCTGTTGGCGCCAGTTCTGGAGCTGGTCAAAGAAAGGGCTGCTGATCCTCACGGGTCTGTCCACCATGTTGAGGAACACGCCCTGTGGATCGTCCCTTAGCCCGTTTCCTGCCTGCTTCATGCTGATGGCGGCTGCCGGAGAAATCTGGAACTGCCTGGCCAGGGGACCCTGGACAACAACAGGCGGCTCCCCGAGGTGCCTCAGGCTTGCAGGATCCTGTGACCTTAACCCTGCAGGATCCTGCGACCTTAACCCTGCAGGATCCTGTGAGCCGGCCTTGACGAGGTAGGTGTTGCCTGTGGCCCTGTGCAACACCAGGAAATCCCCGTCCCTGAAGCCGTTGGGGTGGGGCAGCTGTCCGCCATACGCCGCGCGGGTCTGCGGGTACGCCATCCCAGCATTGATGCGGCTAGTGAGGGCAAGTTTCTCTAGGATTGACCGAATCTGGTCTGACGTTAGGTGCTGGTTGTGGGTGCGCTGGACTGGGGGTGGGGGGATGTCAGTACGGGGGGAGCGGTAGTTAAGGTCGAGAGATGGGTTATTGGCCCTTGTGTTGGGAGCGTACTGCGGAACTCTTGCATTATACCTGAGTTTGGTATTGGCCTGGTAATGTTCGTCTGTTCGGTCCATCAGTTGGTTAAATAAAGGTTGCGGCCCTTTGTAGTCGAACTGCTGAAGTTGTCTTTCCCTGTTGTATTGTTGCTGTTGTTGTTGTAGCTGCTGTTGTTGGTATGGGTATTCTGTTTGAGGCTGATACAGTGGCGACTGGGCTGGGTTATATTGCAGATGTTGCAGTTGTTGGTTGGTCAGTTGGTGTGTGTTCAAATCTGACAGCTGCTTCTGGTGAAGCTGTAACAGCTCCTGTTTCTGCCGCTCCAGCTCCTGAAGCCGGAGCAACAGCTGGTGGTGACTGAGGCTCTCTGCCGTGGTACGAGGGGGGTCACGTGGTGGCGCTGGTGGCACAGAGCCTGTTGGTGGCGCTGTGAGTCTGTGTGACCCGGGGGGTGCTGGAGCCTGTGGCCCGAGGGTCGCTAGAGACACGTGTGGCACTGAAGTGGCAGGAGACCCAGTTGGTAATGACGTCACCATGACTACCTGTTCTGTACGAGCCTGGCCTACGTTGGCTGTAAGGTTGGACTGACCTACGTTGGCTGTAAGGTTGGACTGACCTACGTTGGCTGTAGGGTTGGACTGACCTACGTTGGCTGTAAGGTTGGACTGTGGCGCCACGCCTGGTTGACCGCCTGCAGGGTTGACCGTGCTGGTTGCCATGGATACCGCGTGTTCTCTGGTATCACCAGCGCCAGACTTCCCATCGTGTACGCTCTGCTGGGCGGGATTCGATCCCCAGACCTCGCTGGCCCCCGAGGTGAGAAACTCGATGGAGTTGATGGCGTGTGGCTCGCGCTTGTTGTCGAACAGCTGGTGGATGTTGTTGATGGCCCCGGGTGGGCCCTCAAGGTCACGCAGGATGTTCTCCAGAAACCCGCCGCTGCTGTTGCTGTTGGGTGACCCGTCGGATGTGGTCAGACGCGTGGTGGCAACTTCCGGTTGTGTGGTGGACGCTGAGCGCACGGAACTTCCCGGTTTGTCATGCGCAGTGGCCGACATGAGCAGCTTCCCGTTGTGGGGGTCGTGGTTGGGTTCGGGTTTGGCGGGGTTCGAAAGTGTGTTTGAGCCGTCGAAGTTTGTGGTGGGGGACCCAGGGGAGTACAGCTGATTGGCTAGCTGGCTGTCAATCATGTCGGGGTTCTGGTACTGTGTGGGGCGGGGCGGGGCGTGGTTGATGCTGTTGTCGTTGGCGTGGTTGATGCTGTTGTCGTTGGCGTGCTTGATGCTGTTGTCGTTGGCGTTTGGTGCTGCTGTTGGGCTAGCTGTGGACTGTGCTGTTGTAGCTGGTGCTGGGCTAGCCGTGGCTGGGACGGCCGGCTGGACGACGTAGGCCCCGCCAGCTGTGGGGTCGGGGAAGCTCCGCCTGACCACCCGGGTCCCCAGGGGCTGGACAGGTCTCCAGTTGTCCAGCAGACGGGAGGGGGCGTGGTGGTTATCGCCCCTGTCGTTCATCTCGTGACCTTCCTCGTGCAGAAGTGACCTCAGGGTCTCGATCTGAAACACACAAGTTCTCCATCACATAAGGCAGGTCTACAGTCACATGTCACACTGTGACACTACTACAGTCACATGTCACAATGTGACACTACTACAGTCACATGTCACATTGTGACACTACTACAATCACATGTCTCAATGTGACATTACTACAGTCACATGTCACATTGTGACACTACTACAGTCACAGTGTGACACTACTACAGTCACATGTCACATTGTGACACTACTACAGTCACATTGTGACACTACTACAGTCACATGTGACCCTACTACAGTCACATGTCACATTGTGACACTAGTACAGTCACATGTCACACTGTGACACTACTACAGTCACATGTCACACTGTGACACTACTACTGTCACATGTCACACTGTGACACTACTACAGTCACATGTCACAATGTGACACAGTCACATGTCACAGTGTGACACTACTACAGTCACATGTCACAATGTGACACTACTACAGTCACATGTCACATTGTGACACTACTACAGTCACATGTCACAGTCACATTGTGACACTACTACAGTCACATGTCACATTGTGACACTACTGCAGTCACATGTCACATTGTGACACTACTACAGTCACAAGTCACAATGTGACACTACTACAACTGATGACGACATCTCACCTGGGCTCTCGCGATTTTTTGTGGCTCTGTGAAAACTGTCCACGTGACCGACTCGAAACAATATGGCGTCGTGAGGGAGCCGCTGTACCTCCAGTACTTGCTGACGTCATCAGGCAGGAGAGACCGGAGTGTGAACTGTTCCAACAGTGCATACTCCCCTGTCAACCAAGGGACATAATCCGTCAAGGGCAGTAAGTAATATGGGATATAATCCGTCAGGGGCAGTAAGTAATATGTAACATAAGCCGTCAAGGGCAGTAAGTAATATGTAACATAAGCCGTCAAGGGCAGTAAGTAATATGGGATATAATCCGTCAAGGGCAGTAAGTAATATGGGATATAATCCGTCAAGAGCAGTAAGTAATATGGGACATGTCAGTTAGATTTCTTTTGATAAATTAAAATAATTTTTTTTCTCCTGAATATTTGAAATTTAAATCCTATAATGTTAGATAGTAGGTTATCAGTAATTTTAAATAATAGAAAAAAATGTCACATTGTTAAAAGAATAGATTTTTATTTTAAAATTAACGGTTTGCACATATCCATATCATCTGATATCCATTTGTAAACAACATCTGGCATTATGCCCGTCACTGACCTGCCTTGTGGACGTGTCTCAATGCCGAGTCGAGGGCAGCAAAATTTGGATTGTCTTGTTCACTCAGCTGAAATAAACGAAACAATTAAACGACGTTACAGATTGTGGATGACACAAGCTCTGTCCGCAGAGAGAAAAAATCTGGCCACTGACCTGGAAGAAGACGCCCAAGACGGCCAGACCGTCTGGTTTGTTCATCGCCTGTTGGATGGTGCCGTACTTCTCCGCGAAGTTGACCACGTGCATCTGGGGAGGGGAGGGACCAGAGGGGGAGGGGTGACGACAAGAATCAGTTACAATGTGTTCTGACATGTTCATATTTACAGCGTAATGGGAGGGTGTGATGCCTTACAAAAATGTAAACGATATATGTTTATTTCTACACAGGGGGAAAGAGAAAGGGGAGGGGGGTCATAGTTACAAATTGAGCGGAAATCGAAGATACCCCTCCAACAACATAGGTCTCTAATCTTCGATTATGTCCAACAAGGTGGGTTGTTGGACATAAATCGAAGATTAGGAGTTCCGTCTACATCACTTCTAGAGAAGGCCATATCGTATCATGCCCCTACCTGCCCTACCCATCATGCCCTACCTCTAGTGGAAACTTCCTGGCATCCACCGCGTGCTCACTGCCATGGTCATCTGTGCTGCCCCAGTGGAAGTGGAACTCTGCCGTCTTGTAGGTTCCGGCTAGGCCGCCGCCCCGGACCCGCATGTCGTCATTGCTGATTCTAACGCTCGCTGGAAAATCAAGGGGGGGGGGGGGCACTACGTTAAAACAATTCAGACAAGGTCAATTAAACTTAAAATAGATTTCCGGAAATATCCGTTCAATGTACGCGACTGACAGAGAACAGATTCCCGCCGTTTGCGACAAGGTGTCAGGCTTTCATGTGTCACGTCATCTCGTGTTTACAGTTTCCGACTTCCGACTTCCGACAGTAAATAGTTGGCTGACTCGTGGTCTTAAATGTAGGTTGATTCATTAGCCCGAGTACTTGATTGATTAGCTCTAGTACTTCCTACTGATCACCTCTCTCTCTTTTGTATTTCCAACTGTTTGGGTTCATTATCGTGTCATTCTCAGTCAAATATATATATATATATATATATATATATATATATATATATATATATATATATATATATATATGTATATATATATATATATATATATATATATATATATATATATATATATATATATATATATATATATATATATATATATATATATATATATATATATATATATATATATATATATATATATATATATATATATAAAGAATTAATGGTCATTGAAACTGTTGAAAACTGTCAGTAAGTTTTGAGAAGGTGGACTTGTTAAGTAAATATCAGAATCTTTGGCCAGAGGGGGGGGGGGTGTTATCGAAAGTTCCAGACTAGCAACAAAATGAGCCCGGCCCGCGCCTGACACCGATGCCACAAATAGAAAACATTCCAACACCGCTTACTACACCGTCTCAAGGAAAACGAAAGTCGTAACGTTAGTTTGATGCTGGTGACAAATTGCCGGACAAAACCGGAAATGAACATTTTAAAAAAGTTGGTTGGACGGCTATAAATACCGGCTGAACTAAATGTCAAAACGTTATAAATCTGTTTGCTACTAGACCCTGTACACCCCAAGGTCAAGGTTGGGTGTTCTTTACCTCTGTTTGTTGCTGTTGTTGTTGTAGTTTGACGGTTGTTGCTGTTGTTGTCAGACAGTTTTAGACCAGATCGTGACATCAACACGAACGTTTTTTGTTTTAAGGCTTTGTTTACATGTCAAAGGTCAGCAGATTTTAATGCGTTTATTTTCTTTTAATTTGTTTACATGTCAAAGGTCAGCAGATTTTAATGAGTTTATTTCTTCCAGCTTCTAGCAACATCGCAGCTTGCTTGTCGTTTGGTAAACTAAAATAAAAAAAACTTGCCGAAAACGTCACCAACACGTTAACGGTGAGATATTTTAGGTCCCTTGATGAAATCTTTGATCTAACTAGAACTTTAAAGCAGGCTCAGAGTGTACTAGAAGGTTAGGTTTAAGTTAGTGATATGTGATCAAATCATCAAAACAAACTATTTATAGATTCGGAAATTATTTCATAAAGGGAAACAACCGCAGTCTACTTTTATTTTCCTTTTTCTGTGTATAAAAGTAATTAAAAGTATTAAAGTCCCACAATAGTTGGATGGCGGACCAATAAACAATTAGCACATCCGTTCATTGAAAGTTTGGATGTGATTAACATAAAATAATTAAGTTTTCTTTACAGTTGACAGAAAGAGTAGAATACCATTTATATGGGAATCACGTGTTTTTTTTTAAATAAATTTAATGTATACTTTAATGAGTGATTCGATTCTCGGTTTTTGTCTGATGTTTTATTACGTGTCAACTTGTCATATAGGGTTCGATTCCAGACTGCTTTATTTTAGGATTTTCTTCCATAGCCTTTGTGTAACCAAGAACAGACTACAAGGCAGCAGTTGTTTGATTTTGGAGTTGTCTCTCATAAATAAAGAGTTGCTGTCCCCAGCTATCGAACCTCATCTTCTAGTAACTGTAAAAATGTTAATTTGTGTCCAGATTTCTCTATCTTTGTAACATTAGCCAGATTGTTACCATGTAAGATGTTGCTATTCTTGTAGACGAGACGGCTAAATTTGTCCCGCCTCAGTTTTTGGAAGGTAAACACGGATCCAAAACTCCGAACATACAAAAATACCGAAACGAAACAAACGCGCATTTTAGCGACATTTTACAGCTTAACTTTGGAAATTTCGTGATTGCTATGACGTCATGGGTGGACAGTTCCGTGAAAAAGTCTAAAAATAGTCGTGTTTTTGTTTAGATTGTGACGTCAGTGGTTTGATTTATGGTTATCTGTGGTATGCGTGTGTGTGTTGCGTGAGTGTGTCTGTGTGTCTGTGCGTGTGTCTGTGTGTCGTGAAAAAGAAAGCTGCACGTTAACCCAAATCCTAACTCACGGAGCAGACGACCAGCGATGACGTCTGCAACCAAAAGTTCAACTCTCTCGCTCTAAGCCAAGTTAATTTATGCATGGGCCGCGACATTTACATTAATTAATTCATTAATTATGTATTCTTTTTAGTTTGACGTCCGTTTGTCGGATGGGCTTTAAAAATCTAAATTAGAAATAAAAACATTTTTTGACGAATTAAAACGAGAGTGTTATTTTCTTTGAGACGGCGTGCGTTAGAAGGTTTGGCTAAAAGAGTGTGTGTAGGCGGGTATGTGTGTGTGTGTGTGTGTGAGTGGATATGTGAGCGAGTATGGGAGTATGTGAGTGTGTGGGTACATGAGTATGTATGTGTATGTACTCACCAGCATGCCCGTTATTGGTGACGTTGAGCACGCACGGCCCCGCACGCGCGCTCGTCATGTCGAAGTGGTCAAGCACGAACGGCCCGAGGGTGGGGTCGTACTCACACTCCATGGGTCGGATGTCGATGGGGGACTGGCGCTCCCCGCCACAGTGCTTGTAGTGGACATGCCACGAGTCAGGACCTGGAGATGACATCCGACATGTCATTTGGGTTCAGTGACATATGACATTTAACGCTTTGACCTATTGTAATGACCTGAGCTTACCTTCAGGACCTTTGTAGGACCAGTGGTGTTTGCTGGATACAGGCGCTTCAGGTCCTGGGGAGATAGTTCAAGTTTGATCAGTCGTGGTCAGTTACATTCAGTAGGCCCGGGGGTGGGGGGTCAATTACATTCAGTAGGCCCCGGGGGGAGGGGGGTCAGCTACATTCAACAGACCCGGCAGGGGTGGGGGTCAGTTACATTCAGTAGACACAGGGAGTGGGGGGGGGGGGGTCAGATAGATTCAGTAGACCCGGGGGTGGGGGTCACAAATACAAGGGAGAGAATCGGGGAAGAGTTCGGTCACGACTTGACCACGAAGAATAGGACCGGATAGAATAGGACAAGACAGGACAAGACAGGACAGGACGGGATAGGACAAAAATAGAACTGGACGGCAGGTCAAGCTAAAATACATATGAGGTTTGGTTAATTGACCTAATTATTTCAAACTAATCGAACGAAATGTGCATCAAGCTAAACAACCGCACTTTGTCGAAATTTGAGTTCTGTGTGACCGTATAGTGACGTCATTTCCTGCCTCATGACCTAATCCCTGCCGACAGGAAGTGGTGGCCGGATGGGGTCGATGTTGGGACGACAGTGACATCATGATGAGACACAATGATGAGACACATAGACACAATGACGAGACGCCATGATGAGACACATAGATGCACAATTCGTTCAATCAAGCAGGGACCTTAGGGTATAAATCAAGCAACGAACAAGATGGGTGAGTCACCCTCGAATACCTACAAAATGTTTCCACCACCCCCGCATACATATAAATCTCCCCCCACCCCACATACCTACAAATGTCCCCCCTCTCCCCCCCCCCCCCCCCCCCACATCACTACCTGACTGCCCCACTAAACTTTGACCACCGCTCCAAATAAAAAAAAACTTCCTGTCCCGATTGAGCGACGATTAAAGGCCTACAGTCTTGTCAGTTACATTTCGCCTTGGTGAAACTTTGAAGGTTAGTCACTCGACATGATCAGCCACATGACATATGAAGTCACTATTACACGAGTTGCTGACATATGAATGTCACTATTATGTCATGAGATTGACAAAACGTTAAACTTGGCCTCAATCGATGACAATCTCTCCCTAAGGCTGGTTGCATGTGTTTGAGGAACTGGTTGAGGAAAAACGACATTTGGGTCTAGTCGCGTACCAACATTTCACAACGACATTTGGGTCTAGTCGCGTACCAACATTTCACAACGACATTTGGGTCTAGTCGCGTACCAACATTTCACAACGACATTTGGGTCTAGTCGCGTACCAACATTTCACAACGACATTTGGGTCTAGTCGCGTACCAACATTTCACAACGACATTTGGGTCTAGTCGCGTACCAACATTTCACAACGACATTTGGATCTAGTCGCGTACCAACATTTCACTTTTCGACATGAGCCAATTGATTGACACTTTTAGAAAAAACCACAGAATGCCCCATCCCCCCATCCCGCTAAGATTATTTAAATTCGACATGTGTTAGTTCTGCTGTCGTGGTGTCTAGTTGTTTACGTCAACTTTAGAGACATGTGCTGTTTTATTTTCAGTCAATTTATGTCGTATTACAGCCTATATTTGGCATGAAAAGCTGGTTCTAAATGGTTCCAAATTTTTGTTCACAGAAAGCATCTTTTTCAACCAAATTTGGAAATTGTAAACATTAAGAAATAAGTACAAAATGACTTCCGGTTTTATTAAGCCTAGAAAAATTCAAACAAATAATTACTGGTAATATAAAAGTAATTTATCAAACACTTTTATTTTAATTTGTGATGATAGGGTATGTTCTATAATTTAATATAAATACAATACTACGCTATACACCATTGACCACTATTGTTTATTTTTATCTTAAAGAACAACTGTTCTGACTTTTATTGTTTTACTCTCACTGGCCATTACGGTTGACTTCAAGGTGAGGTTGAGGGCGGTTAAAAAAAAAAATTTAAATTTAAAAAATAATACTTAACGGCTTTTCAACGGCTTATATTCTATACTAAAATATGAAATGGGTATAATCGATGATTCCCTAACAGCTTTAAGTTTTTTTAAATGTAACTATAATATTATTGCTTGCTATATTTTAAAAAAGATTTATCTTAAACTTCAGTATGATCACTTAGACCATTCAAGCCTATTCTAGCGCCACGGTAGACATGACTTGCACAGTTCACAGTTTCAGAAAATCGTGAATTTAATGAATATCTTTTTTTTTACTGCAAACAATGTAACAGGTGTCTGTTGATTACATTTTGTCGTTGTTTTTTCAAAAAAAAGATTTTTATGGATTTTGAAGGATTTAGAAAGAATACCATTCCTGTAGATGACACACGCTAGAGAAATGTGTATGTTACCGGAAGTATGACGTCACTGGCATGCCATATTTGACATCTGCTGACATGTACACATGTACACAAAGATGTGACGACACGAACATCAATGTGACGTCTTGACGTCTGCCTGACGGATGAGTCAGCGCTTTGAACAGTCCGGACACAAAAATCGCTGACATAATTTATGACATCAGACAAAACGTTGAATTTTTGTGACAAACTTTTCAATTTTTTCACGATTCAATAGGCTTGAAAAAATCTATGTAACCACACTAATTTTTTTTATAAATCTTTTAAAAAGTATGGCAAGCAATAAAATTATACTTATATTTTAAAAACTTAAAGCTGTTAGCGAACCATCGATTACATTCATTTACATATTTTGTATTGAATATAAGCCGTATAGAATTATTTAATCAATTCAAATAGTTTAAAGACCGACCCTGAAGTGAACCGGAATGGTCAGGGAGAGTAAAACAATTTAAGTCACAACAATTGTTTTCTATTATAAAAATATACAATAGTGGCCAATGGGGTACAGTCTAGTAGTTTATTTATATCAGATAATATAACATCCACAATCAGAGCTTCTTCCAGGCAACTCTTCGAGTGGGCTGAACACCCCCCCCCCCCCAACGAAATGGAATTTGTATAGAAAATATATACTTTTACGAGTGTCCGCCCCCCCCCCTCCCCGGAGAAAAAAAAAGTCCGAAAGAAACACTGACCACGACACCCTGACTCTACTAATCCAAATTAAAAATAGTGTTTGCTAAATTACTTTTGGATAATAAGTAATTATTTGTTGGAGTATTTCTAGCTTTAATAAAACCGGAAGTCATTTTGTACTAATTACACAAATGTAAAAGTTTCAATTTAAATAAAAGGCTTCTGGCAGCCACCATTTAGAACCAGGTTTGCAAGCCTAATGACAAAGACAATACATGTAGACAGTTTCAAGTAATTGCACGAGTTTTTTAAAAATCATTTTATTACAGGGGTCGGCGTGGTCGAGTCGGTAAAGTTCATTGTTGCTAAACCGAAAAGTCTCGAGTTCGAACCCTCGGGCAGATGAGGCTCGTTAGCTGGGGACAGACACTCTTCTAGGAGAGACAACTCAAAAATTAAACAACTGCTGCCTTGTAGTTTGTTCTTGGTTGGACAAAGGCTATGGAAGCAAATCCAAAAAGAAAACCAGGCTGAAATCGGAGTCAGTGGCCTCAATGGCGCATAACCAGTTGACACGTAACGCTTAATTGTGTGGTCGAGTCGGCAAAAAGCTCATGGTTGATAAATTCGAACAAAGTCTCGAGTTCAAACCCACTGGTCGATAAATCTCGATCCCCTTCCAACACTAATAATTAATAATGAAGAAGAAGAAGAAGATTTCATTACACAAAGACAATACACGCAGACAAACTGGTCTTGATGGCTGGTCCACAGGAAGTGGTCCACAGGAGATGGTCCACAGGAAGTGGTCCATCTTTTTATTGACGTCTTGTCATGTCAGTCTACAGACGACACGTCATAGATTCAAGTAACGTCATGCACGTCCTACAGATAGATCTAGGGTCGACACGTTGGGCCAGTTAACGTCTGCTTCTAGCCCTAGAAACGTCTGGAACAATTTGTGTTGATCACGTGTCTCCGACCCCCAGCCACAGGCCAGCAAAAGTTTGCGCGGGAAAATACGCCGACGTCTGTCAGGGTTTACATCTTGCCAAAATTATAATAAAAGGTCAACGACCCTCTGATTTACATACATCGTGCTACCCCCCCCCCCCTCTCGTTTTACCACAACCCACCCCTACCCAGAGCCCCACACCTCATCCTCCCCTCCGTTCAAAATAGTCGACTCACTAATACGCTCTAACACACACACAGACACAGACACACAAACACACACACACACACAAATACACACACACAGAAACACAAACACACACAAATACACACAGACACACAGACACACACACTAAGGAAGCATCTGACTAACGTGATTATGATGGATGACGTACCATCTCACCCCTCCAGCCCCAGCCCCAACAGTTTGAGAACACCTCGGACCGTCTAATACCTGTTAAAGTACATTTCTGTTGGCCGTCCACATGATGATTTAATGACCTTGTCCTCATTAATCAAAGACATTTTTTTACATGTGGAGACATTTCGTTTGTCCTTTCAAAATCGCAACCACTTTGTTTAGTCTACAGTTAAAACTAAATGTTTAGCCACATAGCCAAAGTTTAGCCTCATAGCCAATGTTTAGACAGGCCTAGCTGTCATTAGCTGTCTTTATTGTGGATTGGTGTATTCGGTATACAACTGGGGGTGGGGGGGGGGGGGGGGGGAGGGGGGCGGAGCACATTGTCTTACGGAATTTTTTGTCTAAAACTCGTGGAGTATTATTTTCTTATTGCCGGAAAATTTCTCTACGAAATAGAAACTAGGGACAACCCAAGATCAACTATTGACAACCCAAGGCCAACCACTGACAACCCAAGGCCAAGTACTGACAGAAAGAATGCTTGAAACACGAGCCAACCCTCATGGGACTTCACTTCGGGAAAACGGAAGTGAAATCTTGCAGGATGAATCACTGAGGTGGTGGGGGATGTGTTGGGTGTAGGGCTATATGATAGGGGTGGGGGCGTATGGGTGTTGTCACGTATGCCGGGGAGGGTGGGGAGAGATGCGGGTGTCGCTTATGCCGGGGAGGGTGGGTACAGGTTACGGTAGTGTGCTAAATAAATATTTATGGCTCCTTAATTAGCCACTTAATTAGCCACTTACAAACAAGAATTTGTCACACCGACTGCAAGTGACAGGTGGAACTTGGTCTAAAAATAGAAACACGTCGCTTTGTGTACACATGTGATGACAAGGAAACGTAATCAAGGCCGCTGCATAAATCTTAGACACATTCACACCAACACTTGTGACGTCACTCCCAGCGTCCTACATTCAAACACACTTTCATAAAAACGTTTCCGACTTTGTGGATTATCGCCATAGGGAAGTGGATTAAGACAGATTAACACCCCAAATTAACTCTATCATCAACAGGACACAGCCAACAAAACAAAAATAAACTTGTTTAGATTTAGGTTAGGGGCGGGATTTGCTAGGACCAACAGAACTTTAGGCGGCTGGTAGCGCTTCAAAGCAAGGACGTTCACACTGGCGTCTTAATGAGTACAAAAGGGGAATCCCCGAAAACCGGGAAATAATAGTTTTAATTTAAAACATGATTTAACAGAAACAGTTTTTAAAGACGGAAACGAATAATCAGGAGGGAAAGTTTATCTGTACCTGCAGCGAAGACAGGATTATATATATATATATATATATATATATATATATATATATATATATATATATATATATATATATATATATATATATATAAAGAACGATAGCTTTAGGTTTTTTGACTAAACCTGTAACAACTCGAAAGCGAAAGCATCAGCAGCCTAATGTTCTAGTGCAGTTACGGTCATTTAAACAGCAGAAACTTCTTAAAACAAATGTTACACAGGTATTCCGCGATTCTAACAAAAGTTACCTACAGATTTCTGACTTAACGCCCAAATAAAATTTGTACCAACACAAGCTCCCCCCTCCCCCTTAAACGCCCGCCCCTTCCCCCCCCCCCCCTGTTTTAACTGTTTTAAGGGCCGATTTCAAGTAAGCATTTTTTTTTCTCGATGTTCCAGGCAGCTGAGGACATAATTCACTTCAATGTGTTGAGCTTCAGGCTTAACATTTGAATAATCGTTTACGTGGTGTTAGGATCAGAGGGGGCGAGGGATCGGCTACTGTCAGAAAGTGAAAGTAGATTACGAGCAACATAAACATTGAGTAGCGTCCCTTGTCGTACATGCGAGAGTTATGTCCCTTACTTACCTGGATAGTTGCCGTCTCCCAACAGAGAGAGGAGAAATGACATGGTGATTCTGGTCATACCGTCTGCTCCTACAGCCACCATTGTCACAGATGTGCTTGTTGGATATTTATGTTGGACGTGGATGTTGTTTGCTGGACACTGTATGCTGGACACTGTATGCTGGACACTGTATGCTGGACACTGTATGCTGGACACTGTATGCTGGATGCTGTATGCTGGATGCCGTGTGCTGTACGCTGGATGCTGTATGCTGGATGCCGTGTGTTGGATGCCGTACGCTTGATGCCGTGTGTTGAATGCCGTACGCTGGATGCCGTGTGCTGATTCTGTATGCTGGATGCTGGATGCCGTGTGCTGGATGTTGTATGCTGGTTGCCGTATGCCGCACTGAGACCTAAGCACCGGAAGCTGTCACTATCTTCAGCTGCTGATGTGTCAGCACTCAGAAGAAAAAAATTTGACGCCGCCAGACTCAATGACTCGTTTGGTCAAAATTTTTAATCCAGGTTTTTTGTGGGGCTCGATGGTCGTTTAGTTGTTGCTGGGTGTTGATGGATGAATGACCAAGTGGATGACTGACCAGGTGGATGACTGACCAAGTGGATAACTGACCAGATGTCTTCAAACGAACTAGTTCAATCTTGAAATTCTAGAATCCAAAACTTTCTTGTCTATATCTTTATCTGAAAATAATTCATACATGTTTACTGTTAGAAGCATACGAATAAAAGGTACAATACTGAATATATATATATATATATATATATATATATATATATATATATATATATATATATATATATATATATATATGAATCAATAATTTGCTAGTTATTTAACTTCATTTGATATATTTACATTTTTTTGTTACATTTAAACATCGAGCAAATAATTTTTCCAAGATTTGAAATGCATAACGAAAATCAGAAAAAGTGTGACCAATTCTGTTTACATTATGTATGGCCCAAAGATCTAATTGAATATCTAGCAGACGACCAAGGCCGAGATTGAATATCTAGCAGACGACCAAGGCCGAGTTACCTACCTTCCCGCCACTCCGCGCCCCGACACCGCCAGACACGACTGACGTCTGCTACCTGCCCGGCATGCCACTGGTTTTGAGCGACCACGCTCGACCAATCAACGACCAAAGCCGGGTTTGAGCGACCTGACGTGACCGTCTCCCGCATGACAAATTGCTCCGCCTCTATGACGTAACAGCTGACATCTTGACGGACGTTACACGGGTTCCTGGTACTGGAGAGTTCCCATGGGGTTCCCTGTTCCCGTCGGCTGTTTCGCTTGTTCCCAGTTTCATCTGTTGACAGGGATTCCGCGGAGCCCTTTTACATGAAACCCATGTTCCCGTGGAACCGACATTTAAACGACCCCAAGTCCCAAAGGACCCCATGTCCCATATGACCCCATGTCCCATATGACCCCATGTCCCATATGACCCCATGTCCCATATGACCCCATGTCCCATATGACCCCATGTCCCATATGACCCCATGTCCCATATGACCCCATGTCCCATATGACCCCATGTTCCCACAGTGCCATCAGTCACAAAACATTGACAGTGCCATGTGGGTCCTGTCACCATGTCGGACATTGTCAGACAAATGCTGACGTCATCACGTCCTGATTCACGACAACGTCCCTAACACTTTGATGAGCTGACCAAGACGTCCTACACTCAACAAAAGTGATATCTGCTGACTCGTTGGACTGAGCGGATGTTTGGTGGGTTTTTGACATTTCCAACTTTTGCTCGTGTCGTCATATCCGGTTAGTTTTGTGTGCTGTTATATAATCTATTTATATTAAAAAAATCTGCTTCAACCAGTATCCGCTCCCCCCCCCCCCCCCCTGGAAATATAAATCCGCCCCCGACCTGGCAATTTAAATCCGCCCCACGTAAAGTTTCAACTCTCCCCCAAAAACAAATGTCTGAAAGAAACGCTGCATCAACAAAAAGAGAGTTAGGCTCTATCATGTCTTCTGTGCCACTGTTATTGTCAGGGGTGCGTGTGTTTTAGTTGTTGTCTAGGTCGCGGTGGGGGAGGGGGGGGGGGTGGACAAGCTTAATTAAAAACATTATTTCTCGAGTTTAACTGAATAAGTTCATATTTTTCTGTTTTTAGCCCAGTACATCTAGTGCTATTGCCTTGCCTAGTACTATAGTCTAGTGCTATTGTCCATAACGCTTTTGCCTTGTGCTATTGTTTTCCAAGACAGCTATTTATTCTGTAAAAGTCAGTTGCGTTTCAAATGTGTGAAGTGGTTGAAAAACCCACCTTTGTAAGTAAAGCTTGTGTTACATGAAAACCACATTTATCCTAACCCTGAGTCTCTACTACAACTGACTACAAGTGAATTGTCTCACCCCACTTCTCTAATTAAAATAAAACTAATTTAAAATTCCTGATGGCATTTGGTATTTTTGTCTCACAACCCATCAATTATTTATTTGAGATAAGAGGTGAAAAAAATTTGACATCGCGGCAAAGTGGAAACGCGAAATTTACGGGCTCTTTCGATTTGTAAACCACAGCGGTTTAGTGACGGGGCTATTTTAAGATCTGACCTACATACGATTGACGTCACGGCTGACAAGGTTTCCTGGTGTCACAACGAGGCGCTGGCCACAAAAGTTCTGTCGACAAGGTTGAAGGTTAGCTCATCAACTTTTTACTTTCTCGTATAGAGAAAGTATTGTAATCGGGCGAAAAAAAATCGAGATTTTTACAAATCTCGACGTTTTACACCTCACTGATACGGAAAAACATAATTTTGCAATCTTGTCCGTATGTCTGTGTGTCTGTGTGTAAACAAGATAACTTGAATACCGTTACAGCTAGGTTGATGAAATTTCATATATAAGTATTTTATCAAAATCGTAGATCCTGTTCAACTTTTGAGCGATTTCCGATAACCGGAAGTGGTACTTTTTCTACTTTGAATTTTTCAAAAGCCTATAACTTGCGTACTATTTTAGATAGATACATTAAATTTCACACTTACGTAAAAGATCTAATTCTCTACCTTCGGTCAAATTTTGAGTAATTTCCGTTTACCGGAAGTACTAATTTACGCTATTTCCGATTTCTCAAAAACCGCATGTAAATTTATAAAGTACTAATAATATCCCGCACTTTTATGCACATTTTATTAGGCGTTCACTTGGTGTGGGACGGAGTGGTCTAGCGGTAGAGAGCTGGACTGCTAACCCGTTAGTCTCGAGTTTGAATCCGGGTTCAAGTCAGTAGACCGTCACTGAGTCCACGCAACTGTGATGGGTACCTAACTCCTGTTAGGGAAAGTAAAGGCGGCTGGGCATAGTTCCGACCACACTATCTCTTCATATGCCGAGGTCACAGAAACAAGTGAACTCTACTTCACTTGCCCCATAGTCCGTCAGGTTTGAAAGGGAAACTTTTCACTTGGTGTGCAATTCTTTTTTTTACGAGATTCTATTCTATTATAAAAAGTTTAAGTAATTAAAAATAGATAACAAATATTGTCTATGTCCTGAGTTGCCATCCCTCGTAATTTTATATTAGAATATTCGAGAAAGTTTAGGGGAGATCACTCCCGGTTTATTTAACTAACTTTGGAGGCTATCTGTCATAGTGGGAGGTATGCCACTACCTCCTACAGTGGGAGGTATGCCACTACCTCTTACAGTGGGAGGTATGCCACTACCTCTTACAGTGGGAGGTATGCCACTACTTCATACAGTGGCCAGTATGCCACTACCTTACACTGCGGTATTTCTATCAGCCTACATTAGAACGATGCCATGGACCGCCAGCCTACATAGTATAGCTGCACTTTTAAGCTTTAAATGACGTTAGACTGGTGCCAAAAAAACAGACAATGCATTTGTCTCCTATTTTTCCTTCCACTACCGGAGCTAGAGTATCAGAATGTGAACGTCAAATAAAAGTTGTGTTGTAGTGTTGGCGTGTGGTGACCAAACTATCTGGTGTTTCTATATCCGAACGTGTTTCTATGTCCGAACGTGTTTCTATGTCCGAACGCGTTTCTATGTCCGAACGTATTTCTGTGTCCGAAAGTTGTGTCTATAGTGTGTGCTGTTTTAGAATCAACTTCATTTACAATTTATACAAATTTCATAATTTTTTTTATAATTTCTAAATAGACCGGGAGTGATCTCCCCTAAACTTTCTCGAATATTCTTATATACAACAACAGGAAATGGCAACTCGGGATATAGACATGATTTTTAATCCATTTTAAATACTTAAAGTTTTAAAAATAGAAAAAAAATTCGTACAAAAAATAATTGCACACCAAGTGAACGCCAAACAAAATGTGCGTAATAGTGCAGAATATTATTAGTAGTTTATAAATTTACATGCGTTTTTTGAGAAATCGGAAATAGCGTTAATTACTACTTCCAAAGTTTGAAAGAAGGTAGAGAATTAGATCTTTTACTTACATGTGAAATTTCATTTATCTATCTGAAATAGTACTCAAGTTATAGGCTTTTGAAAAATTCAAAGTAGAAAAAGTTCCACTTCCGGTTAGCGGAAATCGCTCAAAAGTTAACACGGATCTACGATTTTACTTATATATGAAATTTCATCAACCTAGCTGTAACGGTACTCAAGTTATCGTGCTTACACATACGCACACACACAGACATACGGAAAAGATTGCAAAACTGTTTTTTCGATTCAGGGAGGTATAAAACATCGATATTTGCAAAAATCTCGATTTTTTTTTTCCAGGATTACAAGACTTTCTCTATACTTCGTATATACGAGAAAGTAAAATGTGATCATACACGTAATGGTGACAAGACGGTAAGATGAAAGGCGTATTTTGAATTTTTTAACATTAATTCGTCCAAAAATATCCGAACCTACAACCGTTTCATTAATTACTTTCCTAGTTAATTGCTAATCACACCATCAGAGTTATTTCCCTTGACATCAGCCATTTCCGTGCTGCGGATATTCCAGGTAGGCCGTGTTCAGACTGTCCAGGTCAAGATTCACGTCCACTCTATTCTGGAATGTTCGCTAACTGCTGCTGTCATACAAACTATGACGTCAGTAGCTTCCAGTGTTTCTTTCAGGTATCTCTCATCGGGTGGCGCTTCACTAGAATTTATGTATAAAATATATTTTTTAAATCGGTGTGTGTGCCCTCCTCCCCCGGAAAATTTTGTCCGCCCCTCCCCCCCCCCCCCCCCCCCCAACCGGAGAAAAAAGTCTGAAAGAAACACTGGTAGCTTCTATCACACAATTTGCTGACGTCAGCTGAAGGCGGACATCTTTAAAATGTTCGGGAAATAAATGACCGTCTGACCTAATTAGTTTAACGAGGTGTCAACTCTGCTTCCTCTGCATAAATCGTCCTTAAATGTTTCAGATGCAAAGTAATTAAAATCTGACATTTTTAATTAACATTGTACACAAAATTATAGAAAAAAAAAACATTTATACATAAAATAATACAAAATGAATTCGGCAAGCGATTTTCTTACGCCAAACGGCCCAATAAGAAAATGTACCCAACAAAATGTACCCAATAAAATGTACCCAACAATATGTACCCAACAAAATGTACCCAACAAAATGTACCCAACAAAATGTACCCAACAAAATGTACCCAACAAAATGTACCCAACAAAATGTACCCAACAAAATGTACCCAACAAAATGTACCCAACAAAATGTACCCAACAAAATGTACCCAACAAAATGTACCCAACAAAATGTACCCAACAAAATGTACCCAACAAAATGTACCCAACAAAATGTACCCAACAAAATGTACCCAACAAAATGTACCCAACAAAATGTACCCAACAAAATGTACCCAACAAAATGTACCCAACAAAATGTACCCAACAAAATGTACCCAACAAAATGTACCCAACAAAATGTACCCAACAAAATGTACCCAACAAAATGTAGGCCTTACATGATCTAAACGTCCCCATTTAATTAACTCCACCAACAAGGCCTGTGACAAATGGCTCCCAGACAAAAGGGCTCTCGTCGATACAGTAAATATGGCTTATGACTATAGGGTCCCCGATAAACCAGCTACTGCTGTACTTAAGTTCATGCCCTGACGGTGTAGAGACTGGTCAGATGGGGGCCCTGACGGTGTAGAGACTGGTCAGATGGGGGCCCTGACAGTGTAGAGACTGGTCAGATGGGGGCCCTGACAGTGTAGAGACTGGTCAGTGGGGGCCCTGACAGTGTAGAGACTGGTCAGCTGGGGGCCCTGACAATGTAGAGACTGGTCAGATGGGGGCCCTGACAGTGTAGAGACTGGTCAGATGGGGGGCCCTGACAATGTAGAGACTGGTCAGTGGGGGCCCTGACAGTGTAGAGACTGGTCAGTGGGGGCCCTGACAGTGTAGAGACTGGTCAGCTGGGGAGCCCTGACAATGTAGAGACTGGTCAGATGGGGGCCCTGACAGTGTAGAGACTGGTCAGATGGGGGGCCCTGACAGTGTAGAGACTGGTCAGCTGGGGCCCTGACAGTGTAGATACTGGTCAGCTGGGGGCCCTGACAGTGTAGAGACTGGTCAGCTGGGGGCCCTGACAGTGTAGAGACTGGTCAGATGGGGGCCCTGACAAAGTAGAGACTGGTCAGATGGCGGCCCTGACAGTGTAGAGACTGGTCAGCTGGGGGCCCTGACAGTGTAGAGACTGGTCAGATGGGGGCCCTGACAGTGTAGAGACTGGTCAGATGGGGGCCCTGACAATGTAGAGACTGGTCAGATGGGGGCCCTGACAGTGTAGAGACTGGTCAGTGGCGGCCCTGACAGTGTAGAGACTGGTCAGATGGGGGGCCCTGACAAGGTAGATGTAATTTTAAGACATGGGGCCCCAGGAAATATAACCACATTTTCTCATGTTTTAGAGCACAGTTTAAAGTATGACATTAAAAATGCTGGTCTAGTTCCTGGTGTGGTGGAGTGGGCAATGACAGCCGATAGATCGGTGGGGTGTAGAGGGAATAGAATCAAGGGAGTTAAGTCGGAACGAAAAGGTCACCAATATCTAGTGCAGTTGTCTCCTGTGGTTCAGCGAGGCAGATGTGTCGTGACACACTGAGACAAATGTGTAGCCACGTCACGTGTGTGACAGATGTGTGACCACGTAACGTGACACAATGTGACAGCCACGTCACATCTTCCTCCTCACTACCACCCCCCCACCCCCAATATAAAAGTGCAGAAGTCTATGTTGTAGAGAAGTTGTTGGCGTGTTGTGGAGAAGTTGTTGGCGTGTTGTGGAGAAGTTGTTGGCGTGTTGTAGAGAAGTTGTTGGCGTGTTGTAGAGAAGTTGTTGGCGTGTTGTTACACGACATCCAGCGTACCATGTAGACGACGGCCTTGTGTTTCAAAACAAACTTTCCTCATCCGTCAACGCCAGTCGACCCTGACACCACTGGGGGGGGGGGGGGGGGCGACACCAGTACGTGTCTATTTATAGCACACACCAGACAATGGAGTTAAAAATAAACAACTAAAATGTAATTAGCTTGAATGCAGTAATTAGATTACGGCCTCGCTAAGAGAGTAAATGTTTAGACATGTTGAGTATTAGCCCATGTTTGAAACGTCAGGTATGGGGACTATAAATAGATTTTCTGCTTCCTGTGCACTTCAGCAATGATATTTTATCCATCCATCCATCCATCCATCCATCCATCCATCCATCCATCCATCCATCCATCCATCCATCCATCCATCCATCCATCCATCCATCCATCCATCCATCCATCCATCCATCCATCCATCCATCCATCCATCCATCCATCCATCCCTCCATCCCTCCATCCCTCCATCCCTCCATCCATCCATCCATCCATCCATCCATCCATCCATCCATCCATCCATCCATCCATCCATCCATCCATCCATCCATCCATCCATCCATCCATCCATCCATCCATCCATCCATCCATCCATCCATCCATCCATCCATCCATCCATCCATCCATCCATCCATCCATCCATCCATCCATCCATCCATCCATCCATCCATCCATCCATCCATCCATCCATCCATCCATCCATCCATCCATCCATCCATCCATCCATCCATCCATCCATCCATCTATCTATCCATCATTGCACCATTCATCCGGTCGCCGTGAAGCCAAGATGTTGTTGCGTAAATTCCCGCGTAGGTTTCAGGAATAAAAAAAATTAAATATTATTTTTACTTTCTCATATAGAGGAAATATTGTAATCGTTCACAAAAGCCACATTAAATTTTGTCTATTTTCCCAATGTTACACCTCAGTACTTCATCATATATGGAGTGTATAAGACTTATTTTTATCGGGAAAAAACTTCTAAATCTAAATTTATCAAAATCGTTTTACGAGTCACCGAGTCGGAAAAACTGAGCTTTGCAATTCTGTCCGTATGTCTGTCTGTCTGTGAACACGATAACTTGAGTACCGTTACAGCTAGATTGACGAAATTTCATATATAATTATATATCAGACTTGTAATTCTGTATCAATTTTCAGCAATTTCCGGTAACCGGAAGTAGAATTTATTCTACTTCGTTTTTTTCAAAAGTCTATAACTTGAATACTGTTTCTACTAGATCAGGGGTCTCCAAACTACGGCCCGCGGGCCGGATGCGGCCCGCGAGGTCATTTTATCCGGCCCGCTACGATCTTATTGTCCACTGAACAAATGTTTGTTGGAGATGGCTGAGGAGCTTTGCACAGAAAATTCAAAACAATTTGAAAATGTAGCTTTGTGTGCAAATACAATTACTCGCCGTGTTGCAGACATTTGTGAAAACATAGTGACTCTAATAGTGAAAAATGCAAGCAAGCTTCGCCATTTTTCAATTGCAATGGATGAGTCACTGGACAGTTGTTCCACATCAACTTCTTGTGTTCATTAGAGATGTGAAGACATGAACATAACACAAGAGCTGGCTTCCCTACATAGAATGTATGACACTGTTACCGAAGAGGATATCTAACCATAGATAGTTTAGAGACAAACACAAAATCGCAAGATTTACCATATTTTACATCAGTAAGATTGCTAATTTTGAGAGAAAGTTCTGAGCAGATTATTTAAGTTAAGAAAAGAAATAGGTGACTTCCTGAAAGTAAAAGCAAGTCACAGCCATTGTTGTCTGATGAATAGTGGGTATAGAAATTGGCCTCTGCTGCAGACATAACTAGTCATTTAAATTTTCTGAACCTAAAACGGCAAGAGAGGGACATCTAGTTTCTGATCTATACACCCACATAAAGGCCCGTAGATACAAAAGTGTCATGTTTTTGGAACAAGTACAGGCTAACAACTTGACACACTTTCAGCAGCTGCAGTTTCAGTAGCGGTTCTCTGACTTGGATTCTAAGGCAGAAGATGTAAGACTGTTTCAAAGCCCCTTTGAAGCAAATGTGGCCAGTTGCAAAGATGAAGTGCAGCTGGAGGTCATTGAATTACAAGAAAATGACTTCCTTAGAGACACATTCAAAGAAGGGCGGATGGGTTTTCATAAGTTTGTGCACAAGGAAGACTTTCCTAATATTAAAACTTTTGCATCAAAGTACCTTTCAAATTTCGGAACAACATACCTGTGTGAACAAACATTTTCAAAAATGAAATACGTGAAGAAATATTTGAGAGCAGACGTGGACCTCGGGTGGGGTGGGGATATTTGAAATTTGTTTATATTACTATACAAATTATATTTCGTGGGGGGGGGGGGGGGGGATGGGGGCGGTAGACGTTCTTTGAGGGAGGGGGAGGGCTGCCTTAAAGAAATTCTGGCCCCCGAACTGATATTTGATAGTTAATGCGGCCCTCGGGCTGAAAAGTTTGGAGACCCCTGTACTAGATACATGAAATTTCCCACATAAGTAAAAGATCTAACTCTCTGTTATCGTTCAAATTTTGAATAATTTTCGGTGACCGAAAGTAGTACATTACGCGTATGAATTTTTAAAACTCGATTACACTGTGTATCGTCCGTCAATGTCAGAAAATTTCGAACCCTTCTACCGGACCGAGTTATTTTAAACTTTGCACGTAGGTCAAGACTCGAAGACAATGTATTGTCACAAAATGTTACTTAATTAGGTGATTTATTAACTCTTTGAAAATTAATCAAGGTTTTCTTTATAAAGTAATGATGTTCCGCACTGTTATACACATATTGTTTACTGTTCATTTGGTGCGCAATTATTTTTTCTACTAGATTCTATTTATTAAAAAAAAAATTAAGTATTTAAAAATTGATTATCTATATCTATCCTGAGTTACGATCCCCCGAATTTTTAAATTAGAATATTCGTGAAAGTTTAGGGGAGATCACTCCCGCTTTATTTGTTGGTAGGGTTGTGTATGGCATCTGTAGTAAAGGGGGGAGAGAAGGCGGGGGGAGGGGGTGAAGGCTGGTGAGGTATTGTGAGGAGGAGGGTGGGGAGGGGTGGGGGTTCAAAAACTTAAACTCAAATGACTGCTTTAAACAACTTGAGACTAGCGCGTAAGTTTCAAGAGCGCCCCCAACACCCTCCCACCCCCTCCACACCTCACACCATTATTGTGGGGACTATCTGTATTGTTATGAATGACGTAATACATCAAACTGATTGCCGCACGTCATAAAATGACAGTCTGGCTTGGACGTACGACAAATGGATGCGACATCTCACCGACTTTTGTAGTGTGACTGGGGTCAGTAGGGTCTGTAGATTTTTTTAGGGGGGTCATTGAGGTCTGTAGGTTTCCTTTTGTGGTCAGATAGGTCTGTAGGTGTTTCTTTTGGGTGGTCAGTGTGGTCTGTAGGTGTTTTTTTAGGGGGGTTAGTGGGGTCTGTAGGTGTTTCTTTAGGGGGGGGGGGGGGGTTAGTGGGGTCTGTAGGTGTTTCTTTTGGGTGGTCAGTGTGGTCTGTAGGTGTTTTTTTAGGGGGGTTAGTGGGGTCTGTAGGTGTTTCTTTAGGGGGGGGGTTAGTGGGGTCTGTAGGTGTTTCTTTTGGGTGGTCATTGTGGTCTGTAGGTGTTTTTTTAGGGGGGTTAGTGGGGTCTGTAGGTGTTTCTTTAGGGGGGGGGGGGGGTTAGTGGGGTCTGTAGGTGTTTCTTTTGGGTGGTCAGTGTGGTCTGTAGGTGTTTTTTAGGGGGGTTAGTGGGGTCTGTAGGTGTTTCTTTAGGGGGGGGGGGGTTAGTGGGGTCTGTAGGTGTTTTTTTAAGGGGGTTAGTGGGGTCTGTAGGTGTTTCTTTTGGGGGGTTAGTGGGGTCTGTAGGTGTTTCTTTTGGGGGGTTAGTGGGGTCTGTAGGTGTTTCTTTAGGGGGGTTAGTGGGGTCTGTAGGTGTCTTTAGGGGGGTTAGTGGGGTCTGTAGGTGTCTTTAGGGGGGTTAGTGGGGTCTGTAGGTGTTTTTTTAAGGGGGTTAGTGGGGTCTGTAGGTGTTTCTTTCATGCCTTTACTAGAATGAAGTCATTTTTTCGTCTTAAATAATTTGTCTACGATTTTTACTTTCTCGTATATAAGAAGTATAGAGAAAGTCTTGTAATCGTGCAAAAAAAAAAATATAGATTTTTACAAATATCGACGTTTTACACCTCACTGATACGGAAAAACATAATTTTACAATCTTGTCCGATGTCTGTGTGTCTGTGTGTCTGTCTGTCTGTGTGTAAACACGATAACTTGAGTACCGTTACAGCTAGGTTGATGAAATTTCATATATAAGTATTTTATCAAAATCGTAGATAGATAAATAAAATTTGATATGTAAGTAAAAAATCTAATTCTCTGCCTTCTGTCAAATTTTGAGTAATTTCTGTTTACCGGAAGTACTTATTTACGCTATTTCCGATTTCTCAAAAAACTAATGTAAATTTATAAAGTACTAATAATATTGCGCACTATTATGCGCACCTTTATTTTGCGTTCACTTGGTGTGCAATTCTTTTTTCTACGAGATTATATTCCATTTTAAAAAGTTTGAGTATTTAAAATGGATTAAAAATCATGTCTATATCCCGAGTTGCCATCCCCCGTAGTGTTATATTAGAATATTCGAGAAAGTTAAGGGGAGATCACTCCCGGTTTATTTTTGTGTTTTCGTATGCGTTGTGCTTGTGCTGTGTTTACGTTTTTATTTTGTTTTATTCTTTTCCCGAGTTGGTACAGTTAAAAAAAATATTCACCGTGGCGGAGCACGGGTATGCAGCTAGTATGTATATAAACTGTTTCTACAATCTTCTTGGCCTGCTACAGTTGACGGTGACTATTCTAATGTTTACACCACCAACTGCGGTGGTTGGCGTGTATTCAATGGCCATCACCATGGTTGTTAGCTCACTTGTCTTTAAGCTCATATTGTAGTTGAGCTGTCTTTAAGCTCATATTGTAGTTGTCTATGTGCTGAAATCCTGGTATTTCGACACAATACCAAACTTGGACAAAACAACTCACGCCTGTATTTCGACACAAAAACAATTTTAGCGTTTATTTACCAGCAGGCGATTTGTCGGATAATCCGATAATCCACGTGGCTGAATAGGTTTAGAAAAATCTAACAGTGATTTATTTTACGTATTAACAGGAAAAACATAGCAGATGAATCTAGATAATGAAATTTAAGATACTAGCGTGCCCGTCCTCGCGAATTGCCGCGGTCTCAGCAGAAAGTCTTGCGTAATATTTTTAGAGGGTTTCATCATTGCGTTACCAATCCTATAATCTTAGACGTGTGACCTTGTTTTCTAACACTGTTATTTAAGTGTAAACAATGCCTGCACTATATTTCTTCATATTTGTCGGGGCACGGGTTTACCCAAACTACCGCCAGCGCATCCCTGGGCGTACTGTATGAAAGCCTTGAGTGTATGTTAACCACTCTCCGTAATAGTGAGGTAGAACACATTTCGGCGACCGCCCATGTGTCTGGGGAGTGGCGGGGTGCTCTCGGGAGCCCGGGGTGCAAACTCTACGAAATTTAAATAATTTTTTTTCTACGCAAAAACTCTCCACAGGAGTATTCTCAACAACTTCCCAAAGTTTTATGGCGATCGGATGAAAAGTGTAGTACTGTATAAAAGACAAACAAACAGACAAACACACACACACACGCACGCATACATTGCTTTATTAACATATATATAGATAGATTAATGTTGTTTTCAAGAGAAATATGTTGAGGATTTAGAATAATTCCCGTAAGTGGTATGAATTGCTTAACTTAAAACCCCCACATATCTACTTCAGAATGAGAACTTAGCGTACATTCAGGATTGAAACAAATCCACAAGGAGACTTGTTCTAGAAAGATAATCTCTCTTTCTAATCCATTGATCCCGCGAAATAAATCTATATTGTTTTAAAACAATTGTGCATTCGTTAACATACAGATAGGCTCACAAACACACACACACACACACACACACACACACACACACACACACACACACCCATACACAGAGAGGACTCGAAGCAACAGTATTTTTTTAAAAAAGCTTGTAATATTTGCAAAATACACGCATGTAGACATTAATACGTTACGGTTGGCCAAATTAGTATCACTAAAGAGGACACGTTGGGGCCAACGTGACAGAACACATGGACCAACGTGACAGAACACGTTCACCCACGTTACAGAACACCTTCACCCACGTGACAGAACACCTGGACCAACGTGACAGAACACATGGACCAACGTGACAGAACACCTGGACCAACGTGACAGAACACGTTCATCCACGTTACAGAACACCTTCACCCACGTGACAGAACACCTGGACCAACGTGACAGAACACATACACCCACGTACCTGGACCAACGTGACAGAACACATACACCCACGTGACAGAACACCTGGACCAACGTGACAGAACACCTGGACCAACGTGACAGAACACATGGACCAACGTGACAGAACACATGGACCAACGTGACAGAACACCTTCACCCACGTGACAGAACACCTGGACCAACGTGACAGAACACATACACCCACGTGACAGAACACCTGGACCAACGTGACAGAACACATGGACCAACGTGACAGAACACATGGACCAACGTGACAGAACACCTAGACCAACGTGACAGAACACCTAGACCACGCAACAGAACACATGGACCAAAGTGACAAAACACATGGACCAACGTGACAGAACACATGGACCAACGTGACAGAACACATGGACCAACGTGACAGAACACATGGACCAACGTGACAGAACACATGGACCAACGTGACAGAACACATGGACCAACGTGACAGATCACATGGACCAACGTGACAGAACACGTTCACCAACGTGACAGAACACATGGACCAACGTGACAGAACACATGGACCAATGTGACAGAACACATGGACCAACGTGACAGAACACATGGACCAACGTGACAGAACACATGGACCAACGTAACAGAACACCTACACCCTCGTGACAGAACACATGGATCAACGTGACAGAACACATGGACCAACGTGACAGAACACATGGACCAACGTGACAGAACACATGGACCAACGTGACAGAACACATGGACCAACGTGACAGAGACACCTGCACCCACCTGATCACCCCACCGTAAGTAGCCTGTACAACTTGAGCAGATTACTTTATAGCGGCTCTCTTGCGCTCATCTGAATATTAAAATCACGTTTCAATTACTTGCGTCACGACTCCAAAGTTAATATACGACTGACTATAATATTTAAATTGCATGCTGATGAGGTTTACAGCCCGAACAAGGTCGGGCATTGAACTGCCGACAACATGAGCTTGAAAACTTCCCAAATATCTCAGGAATTTAAACAAATTTTTCATGTGCACTAGAGCACCCCGTTTCCTGTTCGAAAACGGTTTGTCAGTTGCACACAAATGTCCACCACTAAAGCCACCACATCCTTACACCAAAACAATATTACTTCGTTTCAGAAGTAAGCGAAAAAAATATGACCTGGATGGGCGTGTGTTAAGGGTGAGACCAGACGAGCATAAAGGCAACAGCACATGACTGAAGGGAAAAGATTATGTAAACAATGATGTACACAAATGTACACTGGAAAAGTGATGAACACTAAAAGCAGGATATAACCCCCCAACCTCCTTCACGAAAACCCTAGTAGGACATCGCTCTCTAACGATTACGAACCTAATCTTAACACTAAACCTCTTCTAAACCTTGTACTTGTCCCACGTGAGGAATAAAACAAGTCCTAGACAGGGATCCAGTTAACGCAGAGCTTGTAAAATTAGATCCTCCGCAGTGCTTAATGTGCAGTGTTCTGGGAGCGACCGATTAGGGATTTGATTTACAACTGTATGCATATGATATGTTTATAACCTGCAGTTTTGTGGCCTGTCGACGTCATAGACCTAAAATAAATGGAGCAGGAACGAGCACTCCATGGAAATGTCAAGAGTTACTGCCCTTGTTACCAGACAAGGAGATCACAAATTGGGCCAAACTTCTTTTGATTTACTGCTAAAAAGTCAAAGCTTAAATATTTTTGTCAATTTATTTAAGTTGAGAAAGTATTGGGTCAAATGTCTTGTTTTATCGTGTATGGCTAGGCTAATTAGCATTGGGGTGAGGTAGGGATGTATTAAAGGTGGGGATTGGGGGTGGCTGGGTGTGGTATGGATGGGGTTGGGTGCAATGTTCGCTCTAAGTTTTGAACTGCCGTGCAGTTGACTTTTAGGAGACTACTCGCACAAATGTGCAGACCAAATTTTTCACCTTATAGGGAACGTTGGTTGGGTGTGGTAGGGGTGAAGTGGGGGTTGAGTGTGATAGGTGTGGGGGTTTAGAGTGGAAGGGGTGGGGGTTGAGTGTGGTAGGGGTTGGGTTGAGTGTGATAGGTGTGGGGGTTTAGAGTGGAAGGGGTGGGGGTTGAGTGCGGTTGTTGTGAGTCTGAGTGTGACTGAGTGATGTAAGGGTAAAGTAGGATGGGATTGGCTGGGGCTAGGTGTGATAGGGATGGGGTTAAGTTTGGCTAGATAATGCAGGGGTGGGGTTGGCAGTATATGCTATTTTATGTTATATGTGTTATAAATGTAATAATTGTTATGATTAATACTAATAGTTTCGCTGTCTGTCTATGTATCTATCTGTCTGTGTATCTATCTGACAAGAACGCTATAGAGAAAACACAAGCAAATTAAAAACATGCATAGTTAAACGAAAACGAAATATGACGTCACATTTAGCTTATAGTAGAAAATAGTATCAAGCCGGAGATTGCACAAAGTAATATGACGTCATTGATTCTCGAGTAAACATTGAATAAAAAGGCAATTTTGTCTAATCTAAGTGGTTTGCGTGAAGAATTTCTTTCATACAATTCTTCTGGTAGGGGCAAAGCCCCACACGTCTGAGCCCCCCCCCCCCCCTCCCCAACTCAAAAGAAATTTCTTCATCGATACTCTATAATAAAATTACCGCCTAATTAATGTGTCTAATCTAAAAAGTGGTTTGCTTGCAGTTTCTTTCATGCAATTCTTCGGGTAGTGGCTAAGCGCGACACCAGTGTTTCTTTCAGACTTTTTCCTCCCCGGATGGGGGAACTTTTTCTAATCTAAAAAGTGTTTAGCGTGCACAGTTTTTTTTCATGCATCTCTTCCGGTAGGGGCGAAGCCCCGCCCGGGTTCTTCCTTTAGTTTGTATGATCTACAAATGCGACCAGTGTTTCTTTCAGACTTTTTCCTCCCCGGTGAGGGGTGGGGGTACTTGAATTTTTTGGGGGGCGAGGTAGAATTTTCTGGGAGGGGGCAGACACTGGAAAAAGTATATAATCATATTTCGTTGAATGGGAAGGTAGACATGTTTTGGGGTGTGTGTGAGAGTAGGAAATAAGAAATATGGAGTAGAGTAGGAAATAAGAAATATCTAGACCAACGTTACGAATATTTTTTGGGGGGACTTCTGTCAGGGGCGTCAATTATAGTGTTGTTGTTTTATTGTAGTGATCATTAGTTTAGCGCAGGGGTCTCCAAACTTCAGACCGCGGGCCTAATGTGGCCCGCGAAGTCCTTTCATCCGGCCCGCGGAGATCTTTTTGTCCTCGGAAAAAATTAGCTTTGGGTGCAAATATCATTGCCCGCCGCGTTGAAGACATTGGTGAAAACAAGGTGACTCAAATAGCAAAAAATACATGCAAGTTTCGCAATTTTTTAATTTCAATGGATAAGTATCTGCATAGCTGTTCACCTCAACTGCTTGTGTTCGTTTGGGGTGTGGATGAAGTCATGAACAAAAAACAAGAGCTGGCTTCCCTACATAATTTGTATGGCACTGTTACCGGAGAGGATATATTCAATGAGTTAAAGAAAACATTTGCTGTTTATAACTTAGACTGGACTAACCTCAGTTACCTGACTGTTGATGGGGAAAAGTACATTAGTGGCATAAAGAAAGTCTTGTTTGGACAAGATAATGAGGAAAAAAATTTACAAACAGTGTTTCTGCACTGTATTATTCACCAGCAAACTTTGTGTTTTAAATATATAGACATTAGCAGTGTACTGAATCCTGCGGTGAAGATGGTGAATTTAACAAGGTCACACTTAACAACCATAGATAGTTCAGAGACATGTTGAAACATACAGACACATAATCGCAACATGTACCATATTACACAGCAGTTAAATGGCTAAGTTGTGAGAAAGTTCTGTGGAGGATATTTAAGTTATGAAAGGAAATAGGTGACTTACTGGAAAGTAAAGGCAAGCCACAGCCATTAATGTCTGATCAACAGTTCGAATGGAAATTGGCCTTTGCTGCAGTCATAAATAGTCATTTAAATTTTCTGAACCTAAAACTACAATGAGAGTTAAATCTAGTTTCTTTTCTATGCACCCACCTAAAAGCCTTCAGATCCAAACATGTCTTGTTTTTAGAACAACTTGACGCACATTCAGCAGTGCAGTCTTCATGGCCTGAGCAACAGCTGAGTCATTTGCGTGCGAGATCATCAAGGACCTTCAGATGAAGTTTCAGTGGCGGTTTTCTGACTTGGATTTAAAGGCAGAAGAAGTGAGACCATTTGAAGCGAATGTGGCCAGTTGCCCAAATGAACTGCAGCTGGAGGTCATTGAATTGCAAGGAAATTACATCCTTAGAGACAATTTCAAAGAAGGGCGGGTGGGTTTTTATAACTTTAAAGAAATAAATTTTGCCCAAGGAAGACTTTCCTAATATTAAAACATTTGCATCAATGTATATTTCAAATTTTGGAACAACATAACTGTGTGGAAAAACATTTTCGAGATTGAAATGCGCGAAGAACAATTTGAGAGCTAACTTGGACCTCGAGTGTATCGGCCCCCGACATTGTTTCTTCGACAATTTTTTTCTCGGGGGGGGACTTGAAATTGTGTCCATTATATATATATATATATATATATATATATATATATATATATATATATATATATGTATATATATTAGTAAATATATATATATATATATATATATATATATATATATATATATATATATATATATATATATATATATATATATGTGTGGATATATATTAGTAAACCGTTTTACTAAATTTTAAATTAACTATTTCAACCATTTACTAATTTAGTATCTTAACCTATTTCATCGCAATGTATAACATGTATATCATGAGACAACAAATCACACAAAAATTTGATCTAACTCATTTCGGGCGAGGTATATTCGTGCTTTAAAAAGTTTATACCTTTTTTAAAAAAATATACCATCATATATACCTTTATTTTCAACTCGGCATACTGCTTCGATTCGCTCAGGTTTTTAAAGAAATTTGAAAATTCTAATGATTAATTAATTGATGATTGGTTGTTCTGGTGTGACATTAATGTCGCTCGACACGTCCTGCCCCGTTCTGGTGGTGAAGTGGAGGGAGGGGGGTTATAACCTCCCTACCCCCTGTCCACGTATCCTTCTGTAATCGCCAGTCCGATTCGACCAGTGAAAAGGAAAAAATTCTCTGGGAAAGTTTTGAAGGCCGGAGCGGCCCGCGGTCCTGATGATATTTCCAACATTTGTAGTATGGTTTCAGAACCAAACATTGCCAGCCTATATAAAAAGCTGGTTTCACACCAGAAAATTTGGTCGCTAGTTTAGATCTTTGCTGGGTCTGTCGACTTGTTGGTCCATCGACTTGTTGGTCCATCGACTTGTTGGTCCATCGACTTGTTGGTCCATCGACTTGCCAATCGTCAGATCTATCTACAGTCAAACTAATTAGTCGGACAAATTGGTCGGACATATTGGTCGAAGAATGCTCGTCCACACTCTTCTCGTCTTTACAGCTGTTTTTCTACAGCAAGTCGCTTGCTCAGGTAGGTTACCTGTACAGTTCCTGTGGACAGGTTACCTGTACAGTTCCTGTGGACAGGTTACCTGTACAGTTCCTGTGGACAGGTTACCTGTACAGTTCCTGTGGACAGGTTACCTGTACACGTCCTGTATACAGGTTAAATGTACAGGTCCTGTATACAGGTTAACTGTAAAGGTTCCTGTGTGCAGTTAACTGTACAGGTCCCTGTGTGCAGGTTAACTGTACAGGTCCTGTATACAGGTTAAATGTACAGGTCCTGTATGCAGATGAACTGTACAGGTCCTGTATGCAGGTTAACACCAAATTTCCCTATCAACATTTGACGTGTTGATAGGTAAATTACTTCAAAATTATAATGCGTATTAGAATACACTAGACTACCCGTTATCCTTTAGATAACTGTGGGTTTAGGGGGTCATCCATAAAGGACGTCACAGTTATTTGACTCCCCTTTCTACTGTCACAAGTCGTCACAAAAACCCAGACCCCACCGCCAAAAGGACGTCACACCTCAGACAACATGTTTTTGTCTTTTAAAAACGACGATTTTGCCAGAGCATTGATAGCAGGGGCGGAACTATAGTGCCGCCAGACCCCGCAATGCGGGGGGCCCACGCCGTTTAGGGGGCCCACAGCCGCCCATGATCATTTTTTTTAAAGTTAAAATTAATTTTCTTGCATTTTTGACCTGATGGTTGTTTTGAAAAAAGAATACTGTAGCTGCGGTTGGAGTATCTTTATTCTATAGACACCAGCCCACGCTCTTGTATAATGTTTTTCGTACAATCAAACAAACGCTGTTGTCGGCAAAATTCTTTAAAAAAAACATCAATCGCGCGAGAGGCCGCTCGATATTAAAACGGCTTTTTGAGACCATCCCAAATTTGGTACTGATGGATAAAAGCATATCGGTGCTTTGTTGTCCCTTTTAAGTTCCTTTCTCAGACCTCCCCTCCCGCTCTTAGCCTTACAAGAAGCGAATAGATAGCGCCTCAACAACTAAGCTGGCTCGTATCGGTGGTAGTGTAGACAAACTAGCGCTCCAACAACAAAGCTGCCTCGTATCGGTGGTAGTGTAGACAAACTAGCGCTCCAACAACAAAGCTGCCTCGTATCGGTGGTAGTGTAGACAAACTAGCGCTCCAACAACTAAGCTGGCTCGTATCGGTGGTAGTGTAGACAAACTAGCGCTCCAACAACAACGCTGGCTCGAATCGGTGGTAGTTTTGATAAACTAGCGCTCCAACAACTAATATCCAGGAAATAAAGTGCCGACATTGTTTACATTTAATAACCACTGTTCTAGAAAACAAGGCAAACGTCTCCAATAAATACACGAATGATAGAATGTTATATATATATATATATATATATATATATATATATATATATATATATATATATATATATATATATATATATATATATATATATATATATATATACATATATGGGGGGGGGGCAAAAAACATTTTGCGGGGTGGCCCATTTTTTCTAGTTCCGCCACTGATTGATAGCCCTTCGTATACTGAGGGCAAAGAACGGGTGAACTCTACTTCACCTGCCACGTGTACCGCCAAGTTCCGATAGTCATTTTTATCATTCACGTCTAAAAAGAAAAAAAAATATGTTAAAATATGTCACATTGATATGACGTGTCTCGAACCCTTACCCCCAGCATGGTTATTATTACACTATCATCTCGGCCAGCTGGGCAAGTACAGTTAAATGCACATTTATTGCCTTGATTTACTTAGAATCGTATAATAAATTTAAATTACGCGAATATTATTTTACATTAAATTATATCCTAATTTAGTCAATTCCTTTGCTAAACAAAGATGTATGTAAAATAACTAAGACATGAAATAGTTAAGTATAGAAACTCACTATTGACCTTGGTCTAGAATCTAGATAGAGCTAGAGAGTAATTCAACAATCTTCGGCTCACTTAAGACAGTCTATTTTAATTAACTAATTATCCTTATCTCTAGATACATTCCTTGCATTATTGAATTACATGATCTGTAAAGCTAAAAAGCAAAGTTATATCAAATATTTAAGGACTAAAATATGTTGGTTATCTCACGATATAGTGTCAGAAACTATCCGGTAATGTTTGTTGAGTTTCGTAAACATTTGCTACTGTAAACCATAGTTTATTTGACCGTTGAAATATAAATGATGTTAGTGAATATTGTTTTTTAAGAAACAAAGAAAACAAGTTAATTAAAAAAGTCTAGTGACATTTGTGCGCAATTTCCTTATGTTATCTAAAAATAGCTCTGACGTATAATGTTGGGGTGCGTTCAAGCTAGAAGAACAATCGGTTTGTAGGTGTTTATGTAATTTTAAAATTTGTGACCGAACGAGAGAATATTTTTGAAAACTTTCTTCGGCAATATTGTTCTAAATTATGACAGGAATCGATTGGTACATGTTTCAAGTCGCTAAGTGGTCTGGTTGCCGAGATATGGGCCAAAAACTGCTTTTTTTCGAGATTTTTTGGCTTTTCTGGGAAATCCATGAAAGAAACCCGGAATTTTTATGGCCTATGTTCATCCTCGTAACTTGCTTAACATAATTGCTTTTGGAACTAGTCATCGATATTGCTTCGTTGAGGAGGAGATACGACTTAAAGCTGCGGACACACATTCATCCATCCATCCATCCATCCATCCAGAAATGACGGGTTAATAAACGCAATTCTCCAGAATGGAAATTGCGCTAAAAACTTGCAGAAGATTAGCGACAACAAGATTCTAGATCTAAGTCAAGTAAAACAAGACGATTAGATTTAGTTAAGTTTAAAGTAGTAAGAAGGACTAGAACAATGTTTTAGTAGTAGATTTATTAGCACATGGACTTAAAATAATTAGAAATACAAACTAATTAGCACATCAGAATTTAAAATGCAACTAAAATCAATCTGTGCAATTTTTTTATACATTATGTATAAAAAAAATATAGCACAAAATGATTGTTTATATTATTTTCCAATTTTTTCCGACTGCGCACTTTTCTGTGTGCGCAACTTTTTGTTTGCACTTTTTTCTGTGTGCGCTTGTTTATGCATGCGCATTTTCTGTGTTCGCGTTTTTCTGTTTGCGCGTTTTTCTGGCTGTGCATGTTTCTCTTTTGCGCTATTATCTGTGTGCTCAAATGTCTGTTTGCTATTTTTTTCTGGTTGCGCATTTTTCTCTTTGCGCATTTCTCTGTGTGCGCAAATTTCTGTTTGCGTTTTTTTCGTTGCGCTTTTTCCGTTTTGCATCTTTCAGGTCACCCAGTTTAGAAGCCGCTTCATAGTCCTCTATGTTAACTTCTATCTTTGTATCATTATTTCGTTTTAAAGAGTGCGCACTATGCGTTTATGTTTGTATTTAAGTTTGTGCTTAGGTTCGCGTTTAATTTTCCATTTTTAAAGTTATTATTAGCGTTTAGTTTTGCGTTTCTTTTTGCGTTTGTGTTAGCATTTGGGTTTGCGT
>NW_026732214.1:0-10000 GCF_028476545.2 Physella acuta | reverse complement strand
AAGTGTGCAATACATTCTACGCGTGTTCCCAAACATGTATTTGCTATTCATGTGTCTTTCATCCCGTGCGGTAACAGCTCCACATCGTCCACTACAACACCAAGTACCCGGACTTTGATGCAGCCCTGTCTCAAGGTGACGGCTTGGCTGTTCTAGGTTTTGTCTTCAAGGTGACTAGCAACACTTTCTTCAACTTTATCAACACTTTGTTCAACTTTATCAACACTTTGTTCAACTGTATCAACACTTTTTACTTTCTCGTATATACGAAGTATAAAGAAAGTATTGTAATCGTGCAAAAAAAAAATCGAGATTTTTAAAAATCTCGACGTTTTTCACCTCACTGATACGGAAAAACATAATTTTGCAATCTTGTCCGTATGTCTGTGTGTGTATGTGTGTGTGTCTGTGTGTAAACACGATGACTTGAGTACCGTTATAGCTAGGTTGATGAAATTTCATATATAAGTATTTTATGAAAATCGTAGATCCTGATCAACTTTTGATCGATTTCCGATAACCGAAAGTGGAACTTTTTCTACTTTGAATTTTTCAAAAGCATATAACTTGAGTACTATTTCAGATAGATAAATGAAATTTCACATGTAAGTAAAAGATCTAATTCTCTACCTTCTGTCAAATTTTGAGTAATTTCCGTTGACCGGAAGTAAGTACTATTTTACGCAATTTCCGATTTCTCAAAAACGCATGTAAATTTATAAAATACTAATAATATTGCGCACTATTATGCACATTTTGTTTTGGCGTTCGCTTGGTGCGCAATTCATTTTTCTACTAGATTTTTTTCTATTTTTAGCGCAATTTCCATTCTGGAGAATTGCGTTTATTAACCCGTCATTTCTGGATGGATGGATGAATGGATGAATGTGTGTCCGCAGCTTTAAGTCGTATCTCCTCCTCAACGAAGCAATATCGATGACTAGTTCCAAAAGCAATTATGTTAAGCAAGTTACGAGGATGAGCATAGGCCATATAAATTCCGGGTTTCTTTCATGGATTTCCCGGAAAAGCCAAAAAACCTCGAAAAAAGCAGTTTTTTGCCCATATCTCGGCAACCAGACCACTTAGCGACTTGAAACATGTACCAATCGATTCCTGCCATAATTTTGAACAATATTGTCGAAGAAAGTTTTCAAAAATATCCTTTCGTTCGGTCACAAAAAAAATTTTGAATTAATTAAAATTTGGACCGAATTAGTAGGCATTTTTTCCAACCACACCACACGCGTCATCACGTTCAATAGCTGCGCCATCACGTTCAATGGCTGCGACATCAGGCGCTAGCTAGGTTTTTACTCATGTAACTCTATTGTAAATAAAACATGTAAAATACTGATAAAAATTTAATAAAAAACGTTTTAATAACTAACCAATGGTTTTACTAACCCTGCTCTTGATTATGCTACGACAGAGCTATTTTTAGATAACATAAGGAAATTGCGCTTAAATGTCACTAGACTTTTTAATTAACTTGTTTAAAGTTTAAGTAAACAAAAATCATGTCTATATTCCGAGTTGCCATCCCACGTAGTGTTATATTAGAATATTCGAGAAAGTTTAGGGGAGATCACTCCCTGTTTATATAACTTTATCACCACTTTCTTCAATTTTATCGACACTTTTTTACTTTCTCGTATATACGAAGTATAGAGAAAGTCTTGTAATCGTGCAAAAAAAAAATCGAGATTTTTGCAAATCTCGACGTTTTACATCTCACTGATACGGAAAAACATAATTTTGCAATCTTGTCCGTATGTCTGTGTGTCTGTGTGTCTGTGTGTGTGTGTGTGTGTGTGTGTGTGTGTGTGTCTGTGTGTAAACACGATAACTTGAGTACCGTTACAGCTAGGTTGATGAAATTTCATATGTAAGTATTTAATCAAAATCGTAGATCCGTATCAACTTTTGAGCGATTTCCGATAACCGGAAGTGGTACTTTTCCTACTTTGAATTTTTCAAAAGCCTATAACTTGAGTACTATTTCAGATAGATAAATGAAATTTCATACGTAAGTAACAGATCTAATTCTCTACCTTCTATTAAATTTTGAGTCATTTCCGTTGACTGGAAGTAGTACTTTACGCTACTTCCGATTTCTCAAAAAACTAATATAAATTTTAAAAGTAATAATAATATTGCGCACTATTATGCGCTTTTTTATTTCGCGTTCACTTGGTGTGCAATTAATTTGTCTACGAGATTTTATTCTATTTTTAAAACTTTAAGTATTTAAAATGGATTAAAAATCATGTCTATAGCCCGAGTTCCCATCCCCTGTTATTTTATATAAGAATATTCGAGAAAGTGTAGGGGAGATCACTCCCGGTTTTTTATTAACTTAATCATCACTTTGTTCAACTTTATCAACACTTTCTTCAACTTTATCAACACTTTGTTCAACTTTATCAACACTTTGTTCAACTTTATCAACACTTTGTTCAACTTTATTAGTTACCTATAACTTATCCTGTTTCTGAACATGACCTTGCCCTTGCAGATGTCTAAAACAGACAACCCGGCCCTCTCACAGATCGTCTCAAGTCTGGCCAGCATCAGGAGTGTCGGTACGTCTGCTTCAGTCCCACACAGTGTTTCTTCCAGACTTTTTTCTCCGGGGGTGCACTTGAAATTTCCGGGGGGTGGGGGGGGGGACACTGTCAAAAGTATATATTTTCTATATAAATTCCATTTCGTTCTGGGTGTGCCCCCCCCCCCCCCCCCCCCCGAAGAGATGCCTGGAAGAAACTCTGCTGACAATTACTCCATGTGATCGTCAAATATATATTCTAGAACATTTTTCGTTTGTTTATGTCAACAGTATATTCTAGAACATTTCACATTTTTTATATAAACAATATATTCTAGAAGTCTAGAACATTTTTCAATTGTTTATATCAACAGACACTACTGTAGATTTGAAACCATTTGCCATTAAAACGATACTTCCGGAATCGTTCCACCAGTTTTATCGATACCCGGGCAGTCTCACAACTCCCCCGTGTGACGAGTCTGTCACGTGGACTGTCTACAAGGAGCCAATCAACATCTCGGAAGCCCAAGTAGGCGGGGTCTAAGTTCTATAAATAAATACTCAGTTTGGTTTAAAAAATGGGAAGTACTAGTATTATCTGAGGGTGTGGAAATAAGCAGCTCTCAACTGTGATCTAAATTTAGCTTCCATATTTAGCATAGAGTATAGAGTTTTGAATTTTTGAACGGAAGTTTGTTTTCTTCCACAAACTGCTATGGTTGAATTTTTTTTTAATCGGATGGTCAATGGAATTGACAGACTTAACAACGTTTGTGTCCAGATCAAATAACGTTACCACAATTATTGCTGACCATTTATGTTATTAGATATGTAGTAATTATATATATACATACATACATACATATATATATATATATATATATATATATATATATATATATATATATATATATACTACTGTATATAAACACCCAGCTCAACGAGTTCCGGAGCCTCTTGGACCACACTCGCTCCCCCATCAGTCACAACGCCCGTCCCGTCCAGCCCCTGAATGACCGGGTGGTTAAAGCCAACTTTGACCCACGTAAGTCAACTTTAATGACTTTATCGTATAAAAAAAAATTTCTAACCAACGCTTGTAGGTGTACAAACTTTTGTTTGACGTGATTTCTTTAACTTGGTCCGTTTGTTTGTATGTTTACCAATGTAACCAAAGAAATATGTCTATGGTCTTGTTATGAGTGCATTGAGAGCATTGAGGGCATTGAGTGCATTGAGGGCATTGCTATCATGAACGTTTTTATAGTTGCTTGATCAATACACAAACCTAGGCAGACAAAGGATAAAGGATGGAACACATTTGTTTTCATATCTGTCCCACACCCCCCCCCACCCCCTGTCTACGCCACCAACTAAATAACTTGAACATTTTTTTTTGCAGATGTCCATTGGGGATACGCCCATGGTGAAAGTAAGTCTTAAATTCATTCGTTCCTATAGCACACAGAGTTTCTTCCAGGTATCTCTTCCAGGGGGAGGGGAGGGGGGAGCGGCTATGACCTCCCAAAGAAAGTCCATAGAACGAAATGGAATTTGTATAGAAAACATATACTTGTACCAGTCCAATCCCCCCCCCCCCTCCCCCTCCCCGGAAAAATAATCTGGAAGAAACACAAGTGATAAAGTGTTAGATTTTGTGGTACCACAACTTGACCCTACCATAACAAGCCACGTGACTCCCGCAGGCACCCACTGGCGTGAGACGTTCTCAAACTGCGGTGCCTACAGCCAGTCCCCCATCAACATTGAGACCTTCTACACCGTGGAGGAACCCCTGCCTGTCATGGTCTACAAGAACTACGAGACCTCGGCCGGCGTGGTCATGAGGCTCAAGAACAGTGGACATGCAGGTTAGTAGTGGTGGCATCTGGCAGTGGCATCTGGCAGTGGCATCTGGCAGTGACATGTGGCACATGCATCTGGCACTGGCACTGGCATCTGGCAGTGGCATCTGGTACTGGCATCTGGCAGTGGCATCTGGCACTGGCATCTGGCAGTGGCATCTGGCAGTGGCATCTGGCAGTGTCGTGTGACGTGTGAAAGTAGCGTGGGACATGTGGCTTGATAGCGTGACATGTGACACTGACATTTGGCAGTAACGTGTGACAGTGACATGAAGCGACACTGATCCAAATCAGATAATTGTAGGGAGGGTGGGTAACGACATTATTTATTAGACGTTTGGTGCCAGAAGTCTAACAGCCTTGACCTTGTCCAGCTCAAGTGGACATCTCTGGCACTGAGATTTCTATTTCCGGTTCCGGTTTGACCGAGCCGTACGTGGCTGCACAGTTCCACTTCCACTGGGGCTCCACCGACCTACAGGGATCCGAACACACCATCAACGGCAAGTCGTTCCCCATGGAGGTAAGAATTGCTGGCTTATAGAATTGTCTTGAAACTTGAGCAAGTGGAAAGTTGCCCAAGGAAAGTCTAACATTTTTACTTTCTCGTATATACGAAGTATAGAGAAAGTTTTGTAATTTGGAAGACTCGACGTTTTACACCTCCCTGAGTCGGAAAAACATAGTTTTGCAATCTTCTCTGTATGTCTGTGAATGTGTGTATGTGTGTCTGTAAACACGATAACTTGAGTACCGTTACAGCTAGGTCGATGAAATTTCATATATAAGTATAATATCAAAATCGTAGATCCGTATCAACTATTATTAAGCGATTTCCGATAACCGGAAGTGGAACTTTTTCTACTTTCAATTTTTCAAAAGTCTATAACTTGAGAACTATTTCAGACAGATAAATGAAATTTCACATATAACAGATCTATTTTCTGCCTTCTGACATAATTTGTGTGATTTCTGTTGACATGAAGTAGTAATTTTTGCTATTTCCGATTTCTCAAAAAACGCATGTGAATTTATAAAGTACTAATAATATTCCGCACTATTACGCCCATTTTATTTGGCGTTCACTTGGTGTGCAATTGTTTTTTCTACGAGATTCTATTCTATTTTAAAACTTTAAGTATTTAAAATAAATTAAAAATCATTTCTCTATACCGAGTTGCCAACCCCTGTTGTTTCATATAAGAATATTCGAGAAAGTTTAGGTGAGATCACTCCCTGTTTATTTTTACATGTGTAACACTTTGTCTGCATGCCCCCCCTCCATCAAATGCATAACACCTTGTCTGCTTGTCTTCCCCTCCCCCCCCCCATCAAATGACGTGACACCTTGTCTGCATGCATCCCATCAAATGACGTAACACCTTGTCTGCATGCCCCCCCCATCAAATGACGTAACACCTTGTTTGCATGCCCCTCCCCCATCAAATGACGTAACAACTTGTCTGCATGCCCCCCCCATCAAATGACGTAACAACTTGTCTGCATACCCCCCCCCATCAAATGACGTAACAACTTGTCTGCATGCCCCCCCATCAAATGACGTAACAACTTGTCTGCATGCCCCCCCCCATCAAATGACGTGACAACGTGTCTGCATGCCCCCCCCCCCCCATCAAATGACGTAACAATTTGTCTGCATGCCCCCAACCCATCAAATTACGTAACAACTTGTCTGCATTCCCCCCCCCCATCAAATGACGTAACAATTTGTCTGCATGCCCCCCACCCATCAAATTACGTAACAACTTGTCTGCATGTCCCCCACCCCCATTAAATGGCGTAACACCTTGTCTGCATGCCCCTTCATCAAATGACGTAACACCTTGTCTGCTTGTCTTACCCCCCCCCCCCATCAAATGACGTAACACCTTGTCTGCATGCCCCCTAACCCCCCCCCCTCAAATGACGTAACACCTTGTCTGCTTGCCCCCCCCATCAAATGACGTAACACCTTGTCTGCTTGCCCCCCCCCCCCCCATCAAATGACGTAACACCTTGTCTGCATGCCCCCTAACTCCCCCCCCCCATCAAATGACGTAACACCTTGTCTGCATGCCCCCCCCCATCAAATGACGTAACAACTTGTCCCCCCCCAATCAAATGACGTAACTCCTTGTCTGCATGCCCCCCCCCCCATCAAATGACGTAACACCTTGTCTGCTTGCCCCCCCCCCCATCAAATGACGTAAAAACTTGTCTGCATGCCCCCCCCCCATCAAATGACGTAACAACTTGTCTACATGCCCCCCCCCATCAAATGACGTAACACCTTGTCTGCTTGCCCCCCCCCCCATCCACTGATGTAACGACTTGTCTTCTTGTCTCCCCTTTCATGTCCAGCTGCACATCGTCCACTACAAGAAGTCTCTGGGCAGTCTGGCAGCTGCAGCCACACAGTTCCAGGGTCTGGCCGTGCTGGGCTTTTTGTTCGAGGTCAGCAATCATATCCACACATCCATCTATCCACACATCCATCTATCCACACCTCCACCTATCCACACATCCATCTATCCACACATCCATCTATCCACACATCCATCTATCCACACATCCATACATCCACACATCCATCTATCCACACATCCATCTATCCACACATCCATCTATCCACACATCCATCTATCCACACATCCATTAACCCACACATACATACATCCACACATCCATCTATCCACACATCCATTAATCCACACATCCATACATCCACACATTAATCTCTCCACACATCCATCTATCCACACATCCATCTATCCCCACATCCATCTATCCATACATCCATCTATCCACACATCCATCTATCCACACATCCATCTATGCACACATCCATCTATCCACACATCCATCTATCCACATATCCATCTATCCACACATCCATTAACCCACACATACATACATCCACACATCCATCTATCCACACATCCATCTATCCACACATCCATTAACCCACACATACATACATCCACACATCCATCTATCCACACATCCATTAACCCACACATACATACATCCACACATCCACCTATCCACACATCCATCTATCCACACATCAATCTATCCACACATCCTTCTATCCACACATCCATCTATCCACACATCCATCTATCCACACATCCATCTATCCACACATCCATCTATCCACACATCCATCTATCCTCACATCCATCTATCCACACATCCATCTATCCACACATCCATCTATCCACACATCCATCTATCCACACATCCATCTATCCACACATCCATCTATCCACACATCCATTAACCCACACATACATACATCCACACATCCATCTATCCACACATCCATCTATCCACACATCCATTAACCCACACATACATACATCCACACATCCATCTATCCACACATCCATCTATCCACACATCCATCTATCCACACATCCATCTATCCACACATCCATCTATCCACACATCCATCTATCCACACATCTATCTATCCACACATCCATCTATCCACACATCCATCTATCCACACATCCATCTATCCACACATCCATTAACCCACACATACATACATCCACACATCCATCTATCCACACATCCATCTATCCACACATCCATTAACCCACACATACATACATCCACACCTCAATCTATCCCCACTTCCATCCATCCACACATCCATCTATCCACACATCCATCTATCCACACATCCATCTATCCACACATCCATCTATCCACACATCCATCTATCCACACATCCATCTATCCACACATCCATCTATCCACACATCCATCTATCCACACATCCATCTATCCACACATCCATTAACCCACACATACATACATCCACACATCCATCTATCCACACATCCATCTATCCACACATCCATTAACCCACACATACATACATCCACACATCCATCTATCCACACATCCATCTATCCACACATCCATCTATCCACACATCCATCTATTCACACATCCATCTATCCACACATCCATTAACCCACACATACATACATCCACACATCCATCTATCCACACATCCATCTATCCACACATCCATAAACCCACACATACATACATCCAAACATCCATCTATCCACACATCCATCTATCCACACATCCATTAACCCACACATACATACATCCACACATCCATCTATCCACACATCCATCTATCCACACATCCATTAACCCACACATACATACATCCTCACATCCATCTATCCACACATCCATCTATCCACACATCCATCTATCCACACATCCATCTATCCACACATCCATCTATCCACACATCCATCTATCCACACATCCATTAACCCACACATACATACATTCACACATCCATCTATCCACACATCCATTAACCCACACATACATACATCCACACATCCATCTATCCCCACATCCATCCATCCACACATCCACACATCCATCTATCTACACATCCATCTATCCACACATCCATCTATCCACACATCCATCTATCCACACATCCATCTATCCACACATCCATTAACCCACACATACATACATCCACACATCCATCTATCCACACATCCATCTATCCACACATCCATTAACCCACACATACATACATCCACACATCCATCTATCCACACATCCATCTATCCACACATCCATCTATCCACACATCCATCTATCCACACATCCATCTATCCACACATCCATCTATCCAAACATCCATCTATCCACACATCCATTAACCCACACATACATACATCCACACATCCATCTTTCCACACATCCATCTATCCACACATCCATTAACCCACACATACATACATCCAAACATCCATCTATCCACACATCCATCTATCCACACATCCATTAACCCACAAATACATACATCCTCACATCCATCTATGCACACATCCATCTATCCACACATCCCTTAACCCACACATACATACATCCACACATCCATCTATCCACACATCCATCTATCCACACATCCATCTATCCTCAAATCCCTTAACCCACACATACATACATCCACACATCCATCTATCCACACATCCATCTATCCACACATCCATCTATCCACACATCCATCTATCCACACATCCATCTATCCACACATCCATTAACCCACACATACATACATCCACACATCCATCTATCCACACATCCATCTATCCACACATCCATTAACCCACACATACATACATCAAAACATCCATCTATCCACACATCCATCTATCCACACATCCATTAACCCCACACATACATACATACACACATCCATCTATCCACACATCCATCTATCCACACATCCATCTATCCACACCTCCATCTATCCACACATCCATCTATCCACACATCCATCTATCCACACATCCTTTAACCCACACATACATACATCCACACATCCATCTATCCACTCATCCATCTATCCACACATCCATTAAACCACACATATACATACATCCAAACATCCATCTATCCACACATCCATCTATCCACACATCCATCTATCCCCACATCCATCTATCCACACATCCATCAATCCACACATCCAACTATCCACACATCCATTAACCCACACATACATACATCCACACATCCATCTATC